>NW_027526214.1:43376718-43568741 GCF_048455015.1 Haemaphysalis longicornis
CAGGCCCTAACAGAAATGTGTAGCCAGTTTCGCGACGTCAATTCCAGCCCGTTTCCATCACCCGACCACACAGTCGTCCCGGTCTTCCGAGGTTTCCAGGACGATGCTGTTTGTTGGGTAAAGCTTATCGACGCCCTTGCGACCACCACGCCTGGCCAGACGGCACCAGGTTGTCAGTTGCGCAAGAACGTCTGCGCGATGGTGCTCGAGCATGGCACCTTTAGGAAGGTCACTCCCATTCGTCCTGGGAATGTTGGAGCCGAGCGTTCGTCGCTGCATACGATAACTGGGCCGGCAGCTATGACGCTTGCTTCATAAAAATGCGTGCTCGTCGCCAAGGCCCCGGCGAAAAAGTCAGAACCTACATCTACAAAAAGCTGCGCCTGGTCGTAGACTGTGACGAAACCTGGGTGTCTCCTTTTTTGAGACAGTATATCATAGATGGCCTTTCCGAAACCGTTCATGCTGCAGTCCTGACCGCGCAGCTGGCGGAAGAGAGCCCTCAAGCGTTCATCCGCCTGGCAGCAGAATTGCAGCAGAGCAGCGCCCGGTGGTCACCCCAGCCTTACGTTCAAACGTCGGCGCAGTCCCTGGGATGGTCTGCTGGCTTCGAACTGGAGGCGAGCAATCCGTAACCAAAGGCTGAGGATGGGACCACCGTTACGTCCATGACCGTCACTGAAGACGGCGCCCTTCCTCCCAAGTGTCCCTGCCAAGCCAGTTTCCCGGCGATGGTTTCCTGCGTGCATTAGCAGGTGGGTCTTCTCCATGAGCCACCTTCGACTTCTGTCGGGTCGGAGAAGTGTGAGATCCCAGATAGACAATCACCACCGCCACTCACAATCTGCCTTCTGGAAGCCCAAGACGAACTGATGGGGGCAGACGAGCAACAAGTCGCCCAGAGGTGGATCGACAAAGAGATCAGCCCAGAACTGAAGTCGATGAAAGAAAAGGAGGAGAACAGCCAGACGACCCCGAAGGTCACAGAAAGTGGGGAACCACGTCCAAAATTCCCCGAAATGGTGCCGATAGACGTTTTGTTCAATGCTACCTGCGAATACCACTACCTAGCGGAGTTCTTCTTGTTCCCACAAGGAAGCGATAACACAATTGATATGAGTACCCCGAGCAACTCGTCCGTGGACGCCTCTCAAGAATCTGTTAAAGAACCAACCTTCGTTCCAGCCCCGATGAAGATGAAGATGATCAAACAGACATGTCGGGGGAAGCTAGCAACCAAGTAGCTTAAGACATCGAAACGGACGACAAAAGGACTAATTAACATAGGAATGCTCCAGTCACTGACAAGTGGCCTCCAGCGACTGTGGTCGAAGAGGACAACGGCAAAGTCAACAAAAATCACAGTACCACCTTAAAGCAACCAGACAACAAGGACCGCATGATGCGTGTCTTTGGCGGGTAATATAAGACCCTTCCAAAAAAAACTAGGGAAAAAACTCGGCAGCGGAAAAACTCGTAGCCCCTGATCGAACCAGAATGGAAGACTTAAACCAAGCCTGAAGTACGCCCACCGAGTCATGAGACAGGCCTACCGAGAAGACACGTACAACAACCCTGGTGTCAAAGTAAAGGACCCATTCCAAGAGCTCATTGGTGCTCCCCATCGCAGTGTGGCCCAGTGTAAAGGCGCGAAGCTTCGCGAAATAAAGCTGCAAGCGCAGTCAGCGGCCAATCCACCATCAGAGCGATGAGGACGGCGGCCGAATGGAAGCGAAGGAAGGAGCGCGGGGCATGTTCGGCGAGACAATGAACATGGCGTCGTAGACATCAGACGTTAGTTCATTAAATATATATCAATATATATATATATATATATATATATATATATATATATATACATACATATATATACATATATATATATATATATATATATATATATATATATATATATATATATATATATATATATATATATATATATATATATATATATATATATATATATATATATATACGTATATATATGTATATATATTAAGGTTGCATTTGTTTTTGCCAGTTGTACGCGGCTTTTTTAAAAATATTTATTTGTGCCGAATTACAAGTGTTCCTGATGTTTCTTTGATACCGTGATAAAAGAGCGATAATCGAAGTCCAGAAAAAATCCGCCGTTTTTTGCGGAAGCGGGAGGTCACTCGAGGGTACATCGTCCACTGCCATTCCTTTATTTACGCTGACGATGTCGCCTTCGCGCACCGCCGAACAAGATATTCTACCAAACATTGTACCTCGTCCACCAACCGACTCCTACTGCCGACACTTCACGGAATAACTCACTGGTTACACTTTACCACATAATAGCAGCTCACGCCCCCAACTAAACAAATTTTGCCACTTGAAGGATGCAGGGCTTTACCATCACAATTATCATCATACCGGCGACAGATAGGTTATAGTGCTCGCTCACTGTCTTTGGAAGAAATCCTGGAAGCCTTCCACGACGACGCCTTGGCAGGCCATCTTCCTTTCAACAAAACTTCCGACCGCATTAGGAGCCGATTCTTTTGGTCAGGCCTTTCCACCAGCGTCGCCCAGGCCACGTCGACGCCGGAGCCGTAACCCGGCTCCTGCCTACTGCAGGGTTTGTTTCAATAAAGTCCTTTCCAGTTCCAGTCCACCAGCGTCGCAAAATATTTTGCATCGTGACCTGCCTGTCAGCGGCGTAAACGCCCAACCTCAGCCCCTGCAGATATGCTAGAGACTCTGCCTGGCCCTCCTTCTCCATTCGAAGTTATTGGCGTCGACCTATGTTGAACTTTGCCTTCAACTTCGAATGGCCACCGCTGGATTGTTACTGATGTTGATCATTTGACTCGATTCGATGAATCTGCTCCTCCGCTACCGGCTCCGATTCCGAAGTGGCATATTTTTTTCTGAAAGCAATCTATTTACATCACGGACCACCTTGCGTTCTTTTAAATGACTGTGGATGCACATTCCTCTAAGCAGTCTTTGCGGATTTTATTCAGGCTGCCGGTACCATCCACAAGGCAAAGTCAAGTTATCATCCTCAGACAAATGCCCTAAAAGAACGCTTTCATCGAACTCTGTCTGATATAATTACTTTCTATATCAAGCCCCGACCACAGAAACTGGGCCGCCCATCTTCGCTTTGTAACATACGCCTACAACACAGCTGTTCAATGTACCACTCGATCTTCACCGCTTTCCTCGAGTAAGGCCGGCATCTACCATCTGTTCTAGATGCATCTTTCTAGTCCTCTCCGGTTTCTGCAACAGTTAACATGACAGATTAATTTGTTTCGCTTGTCGTGCATTGCCGGGACCTCGCCTGAATAAACACTGAATACTGCCAGAATGAACAGACGTCTCGCTATGATACAGGTAGCCGGGACGTCACCTTTGAACCAGGGGAAGAAGTGTTGCTTTCCACACCTCTACGTGCCCCAGGACTGTGTGCAAATTATATGGCACACTTCATTGGCTCGTACACAGCACTTCAGCGTACCTCTCCAGTGAAGAACTTAGTACTTCTATATGTAGCGTCACTGAGTGTCGGTATCGTGGTGTTGAGGCTGTGCATGCTTCGCGTCTAAAACATTTTCTGCGCCGATCACCGTCCCTTTGACTAGTGGCCAGGTTGGTCACTTTGGCCGCCTGGGACGTTAGTGTGAGCAATGTTTCCATACCGACCTTTGCAGTGGTCATTCTCCCCATTCATAGCATCCAGAAACACTGCCATCATCAGCATCATCTTCATTCACGCGCCACTGGCCGTCACCCTTACATCCCTTGCCTTTGCCTTCCAATATATATATATATATATATATATATATATATATATATATATATATATATATATATATATATATTTCAGAAAACTGTGAGAACGAGCGGAAGTTGTTTCGGAAACGGAGAGTATGCATGCAGTTGAGCTATGCCTATGTTACAACCACAAGAAAAAAAGAAAGAAGAGAGAGCTAGTGAGAGGCAGGGGTCATAACAACTAAGCAGCTTTCAATGTTGCACCATGATGGGGCAACGTACGCGCCGTGGGCTGCAAGTTCAGCCAGTGGGGAAAACTGCACCATCGCGGTTTCAAAAGGAAGGGAAGAGTATACAGTAATGCATTAAGTGGTTGGGGAGACTGGCGGGGGGGAAACGAGGATGGGTGTGTCACCTGCGGATGGAGAGTATAGATACAGGGCACAAAGAGCATTGCCCAGGAGCTGATACCATTATAAATATACATATATAAATATAAAATATATATATATATTTATATCTAGATGCATTCACACACACACACATATATATGTATATATATATATATGTATATATATATATATATATATATATATATATATATATATATACACAGGAAGAAATGCCGGCAGTGTACGCCAAAGAAGGCATAGGGGAAAGGTTAGACTATTTTTGCCGTTAGTAACGTTACATTATTATTTTTAATAATTTCGTGAGAAAGAAAGAAAGAAAAACACGCACCAGGAGTGGGGACGAAACCCACGCCTTTCGATTAGATCTCGAATGCCTTACCAATTCGGCTATGTGGGTGACTTTGTTGTCCCTACCTTTCTGGGGTATTTATATTGACAACTGTATGTGACGCTTCAGGGTGTTAGCCAGCGCCACTCAGACTACACGGGGAGAAGGGGACCTTCATTTAACCCCCGGGGCGTGACGCGAACGTCTACAGCCTGTCATAAGCGTGTAACTGGCGGGAAACCCTCTTATGCTTTCTTGGCATCAAGGCTGCGAGAACCGAGGCCCTCACTAAGCTTTCGCATAATAATAGGTTTGGGAAAATGAGGGACTTGTTAGGAAATACAGGAGCAAATGCCGGCAATCTACAACGTAAAAGAAGGCGTAGGGTAATGGTTAGACTATTTTGTTACCGTTAGTAACGTTACATTATTATTTTTTTAATTATTACGTGCGAAAAAAAAGAAGAAAAACACGCGCCCAGAGTGGGGACGGAACCCTCGCCTTTCGATTAGATCTCGAATGCATTACCAATTCGGCTGTCTGGGCCATAGAGTTTCATACAAATAACTAAAGGGGGAACCGGCGCTAGTGTCAACGCGAACATGGCAGCGGCGCTTACGCTTCAATGGGAATGATGGGTAGTTTTGGAACCGGATTGCGTAGGATCAAAACGGGCTTATGACTGCGCAAATTGTGTTTTTTGACAAAAAAGCTCTTATTTCCCGGTCCTCCGTTTACAAATTACATGGCAAACAAAAAAGTTACTGACGAAAAACCGGTTTTGTACGAAATAAAACGGCGCGTTTAAATATAAAGCAGACGCGGAGTCGAGAAGGTTTGTGGAGCAGGTTTGCCATTTTCTGCCAACTACAGCAGGGCGCGGACTTCTTTAAAAACTACTTGTAAAAGTTTCGGCACTGGTGGTTTGTAATAGTAAGATAAGTTTTGTGCTCATAAGAAAAAAGAAACCGATTACCTTTGGAGAAGTTATTCTTGCGTGAATTAGTGACATCCATCAAGCTGCGTTCCTATCAGCCGCCGGTGCTGCTGTTCTACGCCGTAGGAGCCGGCGTTCGCACGAAAGGTGTGGCTGTTCCAAGCGATTCGCAACCGTCGTCAGCTTTGACAATACATTGCTCTGCGGAATGAGAAGCGCCGCAACTCCTAATTAGCAGACAACTTCGCCGCACAGAGCGCCGTCATTTGTGTTTTCATGCTCGCTGTTCGGCAATGCATTGATAACCCACCCAATTCGCAACTATGGTTGTAAAACATTCTACTCAGGGTTGCGTCAGTGCACGCGAGGCATGCAGTTCAAGGAGAAACGTATTTTTGATCACTCCTCCCAACACCCCGCCTAGGCAAATGCGTTCATGCAAATCAAAAACGAAAACGAAACTGCCTGCAATCCATAGTAAGTTCCACGAGCCATCAAGCGCCAATCCGGATCCACAATTACCCATCACGCCCATTGAGGCGTACGATCGCAGCGCCAGTTTCCCCTCTAGTTATATTGTAAGAAACTCTATGGTCTGGGCGACTGTGTTCTGCCCCACTTTCTGGGGTATTTATATTTACTACAACTGTATGTGACGCTTGAGGGTGGTAGCCAGCGCCACTCAGAGTACACGGGGAGAAGGGCACTTTCTTTAAACCCCCGGGGCGTGTCGCGAACGTCTACAGCCTGTCATAAGCGCGTAACTGGCGGGAAACCTTCTTATGCTACCTTGGCATCAAGGCTGGCAGAACCGAGGTCCTCGCTAAGCTTTCGCATGATAATAGGGTTTGGAAAATGATGGGCGCGTTAGGAAATGCAGGAAGAAATGCCGGCCGTCTACAACGCCAAAGAACGCATAGGGAAACGGTTAGACTATTGTTTTACCAGTAGTAAAGTTACATTATTATTTTTTAAAATAATTACGTGAGAAAGAAAGAAAGAAGAACACGCGCCCAGAGTTGGGACCGAACGCACGCTTTTTGATTAAATCTCGAATGCCTTACCAATTCGGCCATCTGGGCGACTGTGTTATCCCTTACTTTCTGGTGTATTTATATTTAGTACAACTGTATCTGATGCTTGAGGGTGGTAGCCAGCGCCACTCAGACTACACGGTATATATATATATATATATATATATATATATATATATATATATATATATATATATATATATATATATATATATATATATATATATATATATATATATATATATATATATATATATATATATATATATATATATATATATTTATATATCTACGTGCACGAGCGTATACAGCCAGAAAAACACGTTTGCTCCTTAGAGCTCACTTAAGAAAAATACGGGTAGGTGGGGGAGAGCGGCAGGGGGCATGGTGCGCACGAAGTGCTGTAGCAACTGTACTTTGGATGGCCTCGGTGCTCTCCGTGTTCCAACGTTCCCCTGCATTCAGAAGCTGTATGCGCCGGCTTTCCCTGGTTGTCCTCTGACTCGTTCAATGAATAAAGAAGGCCACCCACAAGTGTTTGCTTGTTTCCTTAGAACGCTTCTTGGCCGGCGGGTGGTGGGGACGGCAGGGACCTCTGGCCGCATAGCGGATGTGGTTCTGCTGGGCAGCCGAGAACTAGATGCTGGTTCTTCTTCCGCGGCCCCATCTGCTGCCCACTTCATGCTTGGGCCTGGTCTGTGAAGAGCAAAAGGCGCACTTACTTCTAAGAAAGCACTTAAGGGACTTCTTCTAGTTCCATACCAGAATAAAGCATGCGATTGTCACTGCGAGGTACGCGACCAAAATTGTGTTGCAAGTTGTTGCAAGGCTTCCTGTCGATTCAAAGAAAAAAACCCGTCGTGAGATACAGTACCACCCGACCAAAAAATTACTCATTAAAGAGAAACAACATACTTAACACAGCATGCACAGTTGATTTCGAGCCCTTGAACAGTTGAAAGTCTTTGAATAAATAGGTATTCACGCTTCCCGCTATATTATGGCGATATTTTATATCCCACGAACGTGAACCTCTACAAACTATACCTAATTCGCTCAAAACAAATGTATTGGTGCACGAAATATCCAAGCCTCACTCACATTTTTGTTGTACTATGCTATTATTCCAAAAGAGAAGCTTACTCCTGGTTCGTTCTGACTCTGGGGCCCACCTACATGACGAACTTTGGCTCGACGGAGTGGCTTGTTTTGAATATTTCTTCCAGCCGCCAGAGCATATAAAACATGCCATGTAAGTTTCTCGATCGTGAAGACACACAAGTTGCCTTTGTAAAAACGCTGCGTCATGCATCCGTACGCTACCGCTGCTACATCTGTGAATAGCTGTTACCCTTTTTCTACATTACCCAGCACAAAAATCAATTTTTTTCTAAATAAAAGCGTCTCATTAATTTTCTGATGCTATTGACGCACCAGTTGTATTAAAATGCTGTTTTGATCATATTACCTTACGTTGTTAAATATAAACTATTTAAAGAAGTATTCTTTTCATATCAACCAACAAGGTATATGTGGAAAAACAAAAATGCCTCGGTAAATTCCATGAAATAAACGTAATCAATTGACAACCGTGAAAGAAAACGTATTCGCTAAACAAATAGCTCCAATTTGTATACCATGTTTGTGTACCGTTCGACTACCATTCGTCTACCAAGCGCAAGCTACCATGTTCACCTGCTGTTGATTGTTCAGTTTGGAATCAATGTTCTATAGTACCGTTTTTTTCCGGCACAAAGCGCTTAAAGTAGTAATTGTATTTTCACAAATTTGTTTAAGTTTGCAAGTATGCACACATTCTCGACGTAGCTGCCTTTGAAAAAAAAATTGGGCCCATCTCCACGCGAGGGAGACTCGAGTAAATGCGTCGCATAGGGGGTGGGTATATTGCGTTAACGTTTAGTGTTTGGGAAGTTGGTGGTAGTGAATGCATTGTATCACCACCTTCTTGACGTAGTTTGAATGAGTCAAGGATATAAGGCGCGTTCGTAGCCTCCCATTCTGTGTCGGCTTTGTGGCGCAGTGGGTAGAGCACCATGTACATTGCGTTCCGCCCGCAGGGTCCAGAGATCGAAACCAGGTGCGGACTACGACGGACATCAGCGCGGGTGACATCGTGAGTTACTGAAATGCTTTGCATTTAAAATGGTTTTGGTGAACGTGCTCACACTTCCAACGTCAACTATTCCACCTCATCCCTTCATCTTGATCGAACTGACGTGCTTCTTGTATTGCCTTTCCAAGTTGCGCGATAAATTCTTCACTTCAAATGTCGTCTTGCATTATAGAAAAATATCTTTACTTTTTTCGTGAGGGCCTCTCCCAGCTGACGTTTTCTGAGCATCATTTGACGTGTTATTTCTCATTTCCTTGTACATGTCAATGAAAAAAAGTGTTTTGGCCTAAGCCCACATTTTTTATTCGCCGATGCCGATGCCATCCTCTGAGGGGCAGCCGGAATCGTTTGGACGCGGACACCATCTACAAAATAAAAACTTTATTTCTTTTCACGCAGACAATCAATGTACTCGCTTAGAATCACTTAATTGAAGTAATGAACACAGGCATGCCTTCATCTCGCCGTCCTCGCCCAAGAGTTGGAATAGGCACTTATTGTCTAGCAGAAGACGGGGGCACCGTGAAAACAGCACACGACGAAAGGGCACGCGACAGAAGAGCACCAACATAACAACACGGCATCAAAAGAGCACGCGACAAAACAGCACGCGTCTTAACAGCAAGGAGTCAAAAGCGCACGCGACGGAAGAGCACATCGACAGAACAGCCCAGCATCAAAACAGCACGGCGACAGAAGGGCACAATTTTATGGGATGCCTAACTAGGCAAATGTTTAGAATTTAACACGTAGCACTCTGTTTAGATTTTAACACGTATAGAAACCTTATAGAGGGTGCAAGATGCTCTGTAGGAATGTCGCTTCACGTTCCGCTACTCTTTCTCAAAAAACATGTTCCGATTTTAATTTTACACAATGTAGGATGTTTGAAATAAAAACGGCAAAAGGCACGGCTGTAATTTGGTAAAACTATCCAGACACCGAGAGAAAACAACCTTCTATGGAGCCAAACAATTCAAAAAGAAAATACGAAAGGTTGGGCTATTTAAAATTCAACTTCCTTTTGTTTTCTTTTCAACATCAAGGTTAATAGAAACGATCCCTCACCCTATTCAGTTTTGAATTAGCCCTTTCATATTTGGGGCTAATACCAGAGTTTATATATATAAAAATATTATTATAACAAGCTATTGCTTTGTGATCCCCTTACAAAACTTTTTGGAAGTCTCGGCGTATCACAGTTCTTTCGGTACTAAGCAAATTTTTTCCAGCCTTTAGTTTTGATTCATTGTAGAGGTGCCACAATATGTGGAAGCTCTCTTCCACCTTTCCGACTCGGCGTTACCTACATACGTTTTCTTAAGTAATGGCGCAGCTTGCTATGAAGGATAAAAGAAGAGCTGGCGGCCCCCTTCTTTGGTCGGAAACCAGGCGGTTAAATCTCACATTTATTTTCCAAATTGCTGCTGAAAGGTCTCCACGAATGGCAGGCCCGTATCGTTTTGTCCGCAGGCTTCCACATCCTTCCCAAAGTGGGTCGGCCGCGCTAGAACTGTCGGCCGAGTCTAAAGTAAACGTCCGCGCTAGGAACCCAAAAGTAATGTGGTGCACCCGCAATGTGATACTCAATCAGAATCCATAACGCGAGGATCGCAGCTTCGATACCTACCGCGGGCAGGGGCCCCCTATGAGCTGGGGATGTTGGCGTCTCCTGCCTTCGTCTTCGTCGTTGTAATCATCGTCGTAATCGTCGTCTAACGTAGTTAACGTTCAAAAACACAGAAGAAGTCGTTTACGCCTCACGCTAGAACGTAACGTGTAATAAAAAACCGGGACACTCGTTTACCTCTCGCGCTGTAGCGCTTCGTAACGATTAGTAAATAAAGCACCGGGACACTCTTTTACGCCTCGCGCAAGAAAGCTTCGTGCTGAACACAAGAAACGTTTACAGTAAAGTTGTATACTTGTACCCCCAGTGGTTTCATCTCCGTTGGCAAAAGCGCAAAGGCGCGAAAAATACATTTATACACTGCATGCATCGCCCCACCTCAGGTTTCACGTTAGTGGAGATGTTCCGGGGTTTTTTTCTTTCCAATTATGGTTATTTTGTTGTTAACTGCAGCCGGTACAATAGTGACACCCCCGGGCCTTCCGAGTGGCACAGTGTTAGGTTTCCGGTTTCATGGCGTTAATGGTTTTGTTCCCTCCCGAACCACAGTTATTTCTCAGGGTTCAAGGCTTTTTAATGAGACTGGTGGACAATGCTCAATCAAAGCAGTTCTGCTGTTAAAATGACTGTGAAAATTTACCATCCCGCGCATGCGGCGAGCCCAAGGAAGATGTTTCCAACGTGTTATTTTAAATTGCCCAATATACTCCTGGCTTAAATGTGGACTGTACGACAAAGAATAGCAGTAGCTAACCATTATATGGTGGGTCCAGAAACTATTCGGTATATGGCCTGACGCTACAAGTCAAAATAGAGTTGTCCGTGCTTTCAATGCATTCTTTAACTCAACAGGTATCCCTTCAAGGTGATAACGGATAGTTAAAGCCTTTCACCTCGAATTCCTGAATACAAAACCGGAAGGACCAACTAAACCTCGGGAACCATGTGGAAGTAGTCGTGTAGTTCTGGTTTCTTTATTTGGGTCTATGGCCCTTCGTTCAGCGAAATGAGTAGCCGAGGTTTACTCTCTTGTTACCCTTCCTCTGAATAAACCACTTACCTGAGCTACCTACCTATTTTCTAAAAGATCTAGGTGGGGTTCCTAGACAAAAGAACTTTAAACATAGCTTGAATGGGACCAAGGAGTAAATACATGGCATGGCTAACACTGCATAAAACTAGTGTCGAAATATTTACACTATAACAATACGATGTTCCCTCAAATGTGTACCTTGTATAAAAGTGGAAAAGTAAATATCGCTAGATGCGAGGATATAAAGCTACAGCAACCAACACACAAAGTTTGAAAATAATAGGGAAAAGTATTTGAGAAAGAAGAAAAATTCTGTACCGTCTCCACTCACGTGAAACCTGGGCAGTGGTGAAGCGTGTAGTGTATAACAGTATTCTTGGCACTTTGGCGTTTTTGCCGATGGAGATGAATATGTTGTGGGGTAGAGCATAGAGTTATATACCTTTGAGGAAAAAGTCTTGTTTCTATGAAAAAAGAAGCGTTTCTATTGCGAGAGGTTGGAAAAAAATTGTCCAGGTGGGTTCTTGTAGTACGCTTTCTTTGCCATGGTGATGTCACTTTCTAGCTCGAGTCGTTGGAAAATGAGTGTTCCACTGTTTTAGCACCGGGACTACAATGGCGACACTGACAGGAGACGCCGAAATCCCGAGCCACTAAGAGGCTTTGCCTCTAAAAAACATCGAACAAATACACATACCCTAGTACGATGAAGTAGTGACCGATGATTGACTTAACATACAGGACACAGATTGCGAATAAAACAGAATCAGATCATTGGCTCCAACCTACCATACATGACATTCAGTGTAGCAGGTTGTAAACTAAACAGTATATACGCAGACAGTGCAGGAAGCAAAGTAGTTAATTAATTGAACGAAAATTATTCTTGTACAGCTGATATTCAAGGTGGAACCGTTCCACCGTGTGCATAAACCGTAGCAGTGGCCTTAACAAGCAAGCCGACGATCAGTTAGCCCGCTGAAATACACCGCCACCAAATGCCTTTTTTAGCGAAAAGCGTTTCGTGGGATACTGTCAAGACGTTTCGTTGAATTAAATTGTACACATCTAGAGAAGGGACGTTTGCGCGGATTGACAAGAAATAATCAAGGTAGGTGTATTATATTCACGCATACTGCATTTAAAGTTGGTACTTAGGCAGCAGTGTTGTGTTGTTATTTTGTTGTACACTGTACGTATCCATGCCGCTCGCGCATTTCTTTCAAAACAAATTTATAACTATGAAGGGCTTTGCTCTTTGTTGTTCGGCGGGGTAGTTGCATGCATTTATCTTAACATGGGAAACATGTATGCTTTGTTTCATTTGCTCCCTTTCAAATGCTATATGCAAACACGGCTCCAGGAAGCAAAAAATAATCAGTCATACGGATTAAACACCAAGCATTCTCCGTTAAAAATGATGAAAGTTGGCGCTTAGGGTTCGTTTCTTTGAGTTCAAATAATTCAGATGTTAGAGTGCTTCGAGTATAATTTGATAGAGAAAGCACGCCATTCTAAACTATTTATTAAAGATGTTCTTTCTAGCAATTCTGCGTTATTTTACGCCAGTCGATGGTTATGGGGCCTTTCCAAAAATGTGCATTTATTTGTGGAATACGAGCCGACGTATTTAAAGCCTTCAGTCAATTTTGCTCGTTATTTCTTTAGTGGTTTATTGTAACGACTTATTGCCGTATATTTTAGCAAACCTTCGAGCAACGTGCGACAGCTACGGAGAAATATATTGCCACGGCCTGCGTAATTAAAGTGATTGCGTGTTGAAACTGCGTTTAAAAGAAAGTTCAACCAATAAAAAAGGATCGACGAGCGATACTCATGAAATACCCGCATGAGACATTGCTTCAAAAAACGCGCGAAATTATAATTTCGCTATTTCAATCATTTTTCTAATGTCATTTTCCAGGATTTTCTTTTTGAGTATATGTTATTTTAGAATAGATATAAGATAGAGGAGCAGGAGGAATAACCTTTATTTCTATCTTAGTTCTGTTACTGTACTAGTGGCAATTACTTTTTTATTTCGGTAAGTCATTTTGTAAGTTCTTTCTATTCTTCGGTGTTCAAAACTTTATTTGACCAACTCCCTCCAGTCACGTTTATTAAGATAAAATGTGTCAGCTTGTTTTGCCTTAGTCTGCGCGTATGCTTTCGTAGTTCCTGCGAAAGTCTCCGTAGGTTTTTCCTGCCAGGAATGCCGAAGATGAGAAAGGGGAGCGAGACAGGCGTGTAGGTAGCCACCGAAGATCCCGTGGGAAATACTTGAGACGCTATTGTACAGGACACTTTAGACTCGCTAACTTCGCGTGCGTGCCTTGGTTCGCCGGGTAAGGTCGATGAACACAAATTCCAAAGGAGGAGTTCCGAGCGCCCCGCGGACATATGACGGTTGTCATTTCATTGGCGTGGGTCGTCATGGTGAAAAACGTGATGCGGTGTGAAAATTGGAGTGTAGATGAAGACGTCACCCAGAGAGGCCAGCCGGCTTGAGCCGATAGCTGGCGGCTTGCCAGAGAGTAGTTATCGCCTTGCAATATACACAAAGTTCTAATAAACTAGTGATGGCACAAGCAATCATGATATAATGATCGCGAGAGTTCAATCTCGTCTGCATCATCAGTGCAGCCGCATTCACTCCCAGTGTCCCCGTTGAGGGTCACGGAATCCGCACAAAAAAAGAACGTGAATAATATGACGCGTGTAAATCAACACCGCTGCTTGAGCTGGCGAACATGGGTATGCCCGCAAATTAAAGTGATGAAAATGACTGAAAAACAAGCAAGAAAGGGGCCCTCCAGAATGTATCTGGACATTTTGAGGTAGGACGTGTCGGTGCAGGAAGTTTTGGCGCGGACATTTCGGTGCACAGACATTGCGGTGGGTGGACCATGGAAAAACCCGAACGCCCTTTGCCAGTCTGACAATCCTTCTATCAAAACTACTGCTCTATGTGAACTCGTGTTTACAATCCCTCCTCTCAAATACACGCGTCAGCATTTGCCCCCGTCCATGTAACATTGACTGCGCTATCTCCTCAGTGAAAACGAATGGGGGTTCGCCTTGGTTGCACCCAATAAGAACAAAGGGGCACTACCATCGCTGCACGGGACAATACAATTGCATCCCCTCTAGCCCTCCCCGAAACAATAGCAACAAACGGGTATTACAGGGAGTGTGCGGGGACGTACAATGCGTGCACGTGCTTCCAAAGAGTCCGTTCTTCCTCCACGACAATATTTCTGGCTTGTCTAGAGAAAAAACTAGGGACAACAATGTTTGGAAACTCAGTTTATTGTGACAACGCAGTTTACTTAAAACTTTTGATAGGATTTTAGGACTTTTGGGGGGGGGAGGGGGGGGCAAGTGAATTTTGTAAAGCTGCGTCATTTGTAAGAGAAAGTGCTTCGATTTTCAGCAAATATCATTAAGAATACACTATACCATTGTCAACACCGACTAAGTGCCTTAGCTGATTCGTTTGCTGTAAAAGAGCTAAAAAAATTAACGACTTATTTTAAATAAAAAAGCGTGTAAAAAAATTCGATCAGTTGGCTGCATTACAGCTGTTCCTTGAGCGAATTAAAAATATAGAAATGCTCGATTTCTAAGAATGATTGGCAAAAATCAAACACGGCATCAACAAAAAACGGCAATCACGTCACTGGATTGCTGTTTAAAACTTCCGTTACGCGGGAAAAAAAGCAGCTTTGTCAAAATAACAAGCACCCCATAATTCGGTCGGCGAAAACTTTGCACACCGATATTTCCGTGCATTGAAATGTCCGTGGAGAGATATGTCCGTGGAACGATATGTCTGTACACTGATATGTCTGTGCACCGAGATGTCCTCAACCAAAATATCCTACAAAGGGATCCGGACATTTCGGGGCAGCCCGTTTCGGGGCGGACATTTCGATGCACGGACATTCCGGTGCACGGACACTTCCCAGATGCGTCTCGACGTGGTGGGGTATTGGAACAAATGGCACGGAACAAATGATCACGGAAACCTAGGCTCCGGAACAAATGGTCCCCGGTACCCCTTCGGGCAAAATGATTCCACAAAACCTTACGTTGGCTCTTTGTTTAAATTCATTGCATCTTGCTGAAGTGTTTTATCGGCTTCTGTAACAAAAACTGTCAGTAAACCATCGCTTCATTTTAGGATGAATTTTCGCGCAAATGTAATGCCTGGCGTAACACAGTTGGCCTGCTTCTTGTTATTTTTCATTTGTTTTTCCACCGTTATTTTCCGGCTTCATTTCATTCTTAGTTGTAGATGGTTGAAAATACATTTTTATTTCTTTATTTGTTTGTATATTTTTACTTTTGTATTTTTTTCGTATTATTTATTTATTTATTATTTGTATTTATCAAAATTCCGCCATACAATTCATCTATATTTGAGCTATTATGACAATTAACCATTACATCCCCAATTATTTATTTTCGCTATCTCTTCCTACTTATCCCCGAGGGTTTTTTTTTGTCACAGCGGTTCCCAAACAATTTATCGAACGCCGTTTTACCGAACGCCGTTTTATCGAAAAAATGCCCGTTTTATTGGATCCCATATTATCGAATTCTCTTTTATCAAACCACCTACGTCCGCGTTATCGAAGGTGTGGTTTAGCGGCTTTCATTGTAATTTCCGGGGTTAATTTTGTTTAACTAGCCATCACATTAGCCTAATTTGCTGTTAGCTTCAATCTACATTGTCTCTTGCATGCATTACGCAAAAAACCTGCTTATTAATGTTAACGGGTCCCTCTCGTGTTTTCGGTCACCTTTGTTTTATTAGATTAAACATATTTTGCGTCTTTATTTATTGCAATCAATCATGTATTTCCCTCCTGTTTCTTTCACAGAATTTAGCTAACTCCGTGAGCAATTTTCTTAGGATGTGTACTAGGTTGTTGGAAAATATAACCCTTCGCCGTGGTTCATCATTACTTGATAAAAATTCTTGTCCTACCACAATTTTTCTATCCACGTGGTTTCCATGCGACGTCTACTCCTACTCGAGTATTACACGACTCCTACTCGGACCATGTGGTCCCATTATTTGCATCTGGAGTAATCTCGTGCCAAGAACTTCAGAAACATTAGTGCTATAGGAATGGAAATGGGGCGGGAGTCCGGCAGTGAAAGTCAGGCCCCAAAAGATGTGGTGGAGTCTAGAAAACTCGCAAGTGATCCCGTCACAGCGAACTCGCCGTGTGTGATTTCATCAAAAGAGTTAAAAATGCATAGGTGGGGGCAGACTTTTACTAGCTGTCCAGTTTAAAGTTTTGAAACTGGATGCACAAGCGCCTATTTGGTTGATTGTGGGGTTGAACGCGTCCTAGAAAGATTTCGGCAATGAGGCGCGCCGTAGTTGACGGCTCAGGATCAATTTTGACCAGTTAGAAATCTTTGACGCTCGCCAAAATGTTTACACACGGGGGTTTTCGCTTTTCACCTTCACTCGAGAAGCACCCACCGCGGCCGGGATCGAGACCGCGACCTTCGGATCAGCAGCACAGCGTAGAGTCACTAACACCGCCTTAGCCCTTGAGCCACCGCGACGGTATTGCTCAAGTTCCAAGAAGTGCGTTACTTACATAAACACGCGAGGGAAAACAATGATGAGGCGATACAAAGGAGTCTGAACAACTCAGAGACATATCAGGGCATTATAGCCTATACGCTACAATGGCATGTATGCTGGGAATCAAATGGGGGGCTATACAGAGACGGGGAATCTTAATAGAAGTTCCCCCTGCACAATGAACTGAATATGAAATTGACGGAGAGAAATTTTGCAGCCGCCCCATTCCATAGGGGCGATTTCCCGTGCAAGCCGGGTGAACTTCCCAAGCGTTGTAGTCCCACACAAGGGCCGAGCGCCAGGCCGGGGAGTCGCTTGTACCTTTTTTACCGGTAGGTGCCCGGCGCCACCAAGGAACACGAATTCACATGGTGCCTTCCACAGCCACGATGGACGCTCAACTCGCAACCGCCTGTGGCAGGACAAGCCGCCAGACTCTTTCACCCCCGGCAATGGCGCAACGCGGCATGATGGCCGGGGGCCCCGCCAGATGGACAAGGGTCAGGGGCCCCTCGATAGGGTAAAGGCAGCTTTCCAGACGTGAAATCCCCTTTCAAGGGTCCGCACTCGACCAGGGACGCCTGTACCCATTAAAGAAACCGGTGGGTGTCCGGCGGTACCAGGATTCGAACCCCGGACCTCCCGCATACGAGGCGAGTGCTGTACCTTTGAGCCATCGCTGCGGTATCCCAAAAGCATTAAAACAATGCAGGAAATAAAAGGCATCTACTATAAATACTGCTAATATTGCTAATTTTGGTTAATCTTAAGGAACCGCTGTGGAGGCAATCTTTTAGATAGGAAGCATCTCTTGCTCGGGGGCATCCCACTTGTCCGTTTCTCCTGCGCAGCGCCTCTGATGATGACTGTGGCAGAATGCCCCGAGGGATTTGCGAGCCAAAGAATCCATCACAAGAGAGCTTCGCGTTCAACCACAGTCGTCATATTCCCGTAGGGGTACCGCTGAAGAACAAGAAGGAGAAGACAAAGCTGTGAAGAGAAGTGCCTGCACTTTTCTCTCAGCCGGTGCACGAACGTGAACCACCTTTACCTCACCAACGCTGACGGAGACTACTGATTCTGCCGCAGAGACGACAACATCGGCAAAAACATGATGGACCAGTTTCGGTACCTCGAGAACCACCGCCTACTCACCGTCACCCAGCAATACTTTCGTGCCAATGCCACTGGTGTGGACCCGGACGCGGAATTCTCTCTGGCGCAACTAAACACCAGATCACTCAACGTAACGGCAACACAATGGAACCACACTTAACCCCATGAGATGGTGTCAGTTTTTTTTTAAAATTATGTACCATAGAGGAAACGAAAAAATATACCGCAGAATTCCCAAATAAAAAGGCTGGGAAAAACATTTTGATAAAACGGCTTTTACAAAACGTCCGTCGACAAAACAGCGTTCGATAAACTGTTCCCAAACTGTTTATCGAACGCCGTTCTATCAAAAATATGCCGGTTTCACAGAACGCGGTTCCATCTAACGCCATTTTATTGAACCACCTACGTCCGTTTTAATGAAATTGCGTTTCTGCAGCCTTCATTGTATTTGCGGGTTTATTTTGTTTACCTGGCTACCGCATTAACCTAACCTGCAGTCATCTTAATTCTGCATTGTCATTCTGCATTGTCTCTTCCCTGCATTACACATCCAAAAACCTGCCGGTTGTGTTGATTCGTCTTTCCCGTGTTTTCGACAAAATTTGTTTTATTTTTGCTTGATATTTTCTTGCGTCTTCATTGATTGGACTGAAGCATGTATGTCCCCTTTGTTTATATAACAGAATTTTACACAGGAGTAGGAACCCTAACCCCATGTACAATATTCCTAGGTGTGTATTGCCGTATTTATTTTGGTGTTGCGAAATATATTCCTTGCGCCACAGTTCATCATTACGTGGTCCAAAGTCTTGTCTTCCCCCTATTTTTCTAGTCACGTGGTTTGCACGCGACTCCTACTCGGATCATGTTTTCACATTGTTTGCATTTGAAGAAAATCGTTTTAAGAAAATCCTTCCTTCCATCTTCGGAAAGATTTGTGCTTTATAAATGGAACAAGGGGGGTGGCGGGTCCGACCGTTAGTGTGAGGTCCTTACTGAGGTAGTGAGGTACGGGAGTCTAGGAGAACTCTTCACAAGTGAACCCATTACAGCCAACCTATCTTACCCGACGAGTAGGACAAGTCGTCACAGGTGTTCTCGCACTAAGGGAACTCGTAACTTACAACAAATGGACAATGGACCATCCCGTCACAATTTACGTGTTTTGTTATTCATGCTGAAATAAAAATGTAGGATTTCGTAAAGTTCCCTACTTATGCGTCAACACTCTTACGCGTTTCCTTCGTACCTTCAGAGTCCTTCAATGCTCCTCTCTCCAACCGGACATTTTCTTGGTTCCTTGGTGGCTTTGAAGGGACACACCAGACCAGGCACCATATTTTACTGTTGTTTTTTGTGTTTTGTTCAGGTTCTCGCACGGGCGGTATTAGATTTTGTTTGCTCGTTCTCACTTTGTTTTAATTTTACACTTTTTTTTATTTTTAAGTAATCATATGACCGCACTGTATTAGGCAGACCTTCACAATTTCTCTGTTTTTCATGTTTACTATTTTTATCTTAATCTATTTTGATGCGTCTTGATAAAAACGTAAAAGAGCATAGGCGGGCAAACCCAGATATGCTGGGGTGCAACAAGGTGGGGAGATAAAGACGGACCAACCTGTCGTAAAGTGACTAATTTTGTAACCAATTTTTTTCTCGGTAGTTCTAAGCAACGCATCGACAATAGTAGGACAAGGCTTGGTAACCTCTTAGTAACTAAACTCAGTGCCCATTAAGATTTAGGAATGCAGAAATAAGGAGAGACGTTTGCTATACTTCACTGGTGGTAGCGATGCATTCATTGAAAACACATTGCAGCAAGGCGCACGAGTCGTGAATGAATAAGCACATTCTGCGGGCATGGAGTGCTCGGCCGCAAAAGCGGAGCTTCTCCTCCCACCAGCCAAACCGACCTCCCAAACTTCTCCCGACATCAAAATTTACTGAATGAACATTTTATCTCATAGATGCGCACCCTCAGAGTCCTCGGCCTTATCATACAGCATAATAGCAGCAGCACAAAATTTACCTCGTAAATAGGCTCACATGTTAATCAGACAATTGGACTCATCCGACAAAGTACCGGACGGCACCATGGTCTCAAGCAGACTAAGCGTCCAAGCCTTCATCAATAGTCGCATAACATATTCTCTCCCCTACCTTCGTGTTTCGAGCGCCGAAATTAACAAAATTAATTGTCTCATCAAAAAGGCTTATAAAGCTGCACTACCAATTCCTCAGAGTTCACCCACTGCCAGACTTGAGGGCCTCGGGGTTCATAATACTGCCCAGGAGCTGGTCGAGGCACACTATATCAATCATTTCTGCGCCACTCAACTACGTCCTCTGGGCAGCATATACTGGTTCGACTTGGTATCAGGGCCCCATTCTGTTACGAACCGGTATTCCTATCCCCCGGCAATTCCGCGACTGCCTCCTTGTCCGCCCTCTTCCGAGGAACAGGCACCCCACCTACGAAGGAGGTAGAAGTGAGCAACGGGCATGGGCGCTGGCCAAACAATTTTCCACCAAACCTGAAATTATGTATGTGGATGCGGCAAAATACCGCTATCATGACGCCTTTGCCCTCGCCGTAATTAATAGCCCGAATGACCCCCCGTTAACTCTCTAACCGTACGCACACGCACCCCTGCAGCGCAGGGGAGGCGGCAATAGCGCTCGCACTAACAACCCGGAAGACACCTACAACTGTAATCACCGATTCGAAAACGGCCACCCAAAACCTCGCCCACCGGTACATATCATCTATGGCGTCCACAATTCTTCTTCGACACCCCCATCCTCCCTGGTAGACATCGTCTGGACCTCGGCGCACACTGGTTTGGGGGCATTGAGGCAGCGCACAATGCAGCACAAGGATTGACGATCCTAGCCGGTGCCAGCCTCGTCCCCTACCACTGCGCCAGGTGAGCCAGGGATCAGACGATCACGTACCACGATATAACCACGCATTACCGTCTCTCACGCCGTCGGTACCCTCCGCCCCACCCTCAACTAACCAACCACCAGGAGCGCTTATGGCGACGCCTGCAGACAGACTCTTTGGCCTGCCGAGCACTACTGCATCGCATTCACCCCTCGCAATTCCCCTCGTCAAACTGTCCACTATGTGGGGACCTAGCCACACTGGTCCACTCTATGTGGGCCTGCCCTCAAAATCCCTTTCCCTCCATAGTTAGTGACGAGCAGTGGTAGGGAGCTTTGCAGCTCGGACCCAGAGGTCCAGATACTTCTGGTCACCCGCTCTGACAACGTCGCCGCCAGCCTCAAACGGACGGCCACACCACTCCTGTGAACCCGGTTAGGGCTCAATAAAGTGATCTCTCCCTCTCTCTCCAGTTAGGTTTTCGACATTGATTTGATTTGATATGATGTTTTACTTCTTGGCAGAAACCAAGAGTAGGCTGAGACTAAAGGTGAACGTGTCCTGACAGAAGCCTCCACCACCGAAAGCACCAAGAAGTGCCTGATATAGAACATACCAGGCGAAATAATTAGATCAGATTAGTTACAAAACCGGTTTGAACAAAAAAGTACAAGTAATATCGAGTCATTTAAGGCTATACACCGCAATTCCGTGATATTCTTTGAATCAAAGGGTGGCCTAGATATGCAAGGGCATTCATTACAGCCGTACCACCTGTGGAATGAACGTAACAAAATTGCGGAGACAAATTTTATGCATCAAAAAACTAAATGTTTGCACTAAATAAAAGACAACTATAAAGATTACAAATTCTGTAAATACCCTCGATGTTTAAATATTTGCAAATTACAAGCAAGGAGGAAAATAAAAATGTACAGCAAATTTTTTTACAGGAAAATGCTGCGAAAAACACTTTCTATAAAATGGCTTGCGTGAAACATCCGTCAATAAAACAGCATTTGATAAAACGGCTTTTAATAAACAGGCTTCGATAAAATGGCGTTCGATGAAACAGCGTTTGATAAACGGCCAGGACCGCCTAAAGAGGGCACCGGAGGCCATCTCAAGCAAAAGAAACAATTCCAATCCTTCCTGTGATCTCGCGTTTAAGGGGCGTCCAAAAAAGGCAAGTCTGGCGGCGTGCTGCACCAATTTGCATGAATCGTTACCCGCTGCGTTGGCACAGTGACAAAGGCGTTGTTGCACTGCTGAGCACGAGGTCGCGGGTTTGATTCCCGGGCGCGGCGGCCGCTTTTCTGATGGAGGCGAAAAGCAAAAAGGCCCGTGTGTACGAGATTTCGCTGCACGTTAATGATCCCCAGGTGTTTCAAATTTATCCGGAGCCCTCCACTATGGCGTGCCTCATCGCCTGCATTGCGTCGGCGCTTTAAAACCACAATCAATCAATCAATCAATCAATCAATCAATCAATCAATCAATCAATCAATCAATCAATCAATCAATCGATCGATCGACCAATCAATGAAATAATCAAACAATCAACCGACCAATCAATTCAATCAACCAATCACCCAATCAATAAATTAATCGTTGGCTTTTCATTGAACTATGAGAAGTGATTGTCTTTGGTTCTCGCAATTTCTGGTAAGGTAAATCTACCAGAAAGACGAGCGAAAACAAGTTTTCGTATTCGCGCAAACAAACTGCATATACTTGTGCTCAAATGCAATTCCGGACAATAAAGTTTGTTGTTGATGGTTAGTGACCAGCTTCGATGGCTCACCAGCTGCCCTTAGCAAATCATGTTAGCAGCAGTCTTCTAAACCTTGCAGCAAGATACGAGGCGTATTATTGGCTACATTGCATATTATTAGAGAAAAACAAAAGTATCTAAGCTGCAAGCTGCCAAATTATCGAGGTCGGAAATTTTTATTAGTTCCGCTTTGCTTGATGCCAACTTCAGATAACCGAGCCTTTCAGATAGAGAGGGCCGTGACGCAGCTTAGCTAACGAAGTATAACATTCATTGTGTAAAATTCTTTTTTTTTAAAATAGCGATAAATCGGCGAGCGTGATGCACTGGTACAGCCCTATGTTGTCTGATATTCAGCAGTACCAGGCCACTCACCTTTTCGATACTTCCATTAACCTAAATAATACTGCCACTGTAAATAGGTTCCCCACACAGGCTCAAGTGGGACTCGCTTCAGAAGCTTCAATAAACACAAGAACGAAGCAAAGGAAGTACGGGATAACATACACGTATGACGACAAATTTGTATAAAGCATTTTCGAGAAGTAAATTCAGCCTTAGCAAATATATTATACGGGGTGATCAAAGTTAAGACGACAAGTATTTTTTTGTAAATTAGGCATTTATCTTACGTGAAGACCACCTCTACAGTGAAGTAATGCCTCCAGGGGGATACCAGATGTAGGTGCTAAAGAATAATGTCGGGGACGTAATTATCTAAAATTGAATAAATAACTTTTTTGTGGCTGGCGTGCGCAGGCATGTTTGTATTGAGAAGTTCCAGGAAGTTTCATTTGGCAGAATTCTTCTAGCGCATCCGTACTCCCAGATATTGGAATACGAAGTTTAGTTACCGTTACATGATTACGCATGCTAGACAGTGACGACCGGCGCAATGATCCTCCCCTTTGTTGTGTTTCGATTGCGGTTCGGAGTACAGATTGCAATTACGCCAGCCAAGACTGAAAGGGTGTCAGTTATTACTTTTTTTATGCCTCATCCTCGTTGTCGAACTAAACATGGTAAAAAGCAAGCACATCACAAAAGGGAGAGCTTTACGTTGGTCTTCACTGTATTGCGTGCGGAATCATGCGAACGGCATTTAATTTTCACGGTTCGATGTCTCAGAATAGGAATTCGCTAAAACAACTCCCCCAAATGCTACTGCGTGGAAACACGATTGCCTCTAAATTTTTAATATAAATGCGCCTGCTTACGGCAGCCGCTAAAACGGTAGTTAATCAATTTCAGTTAATTAGGCCACGGTAATCTATAGTTACCACCTCACTGTGTGTCCCCCTTGGAGCATAACCACTATGTAGCGGTGGTCTTTAGTACATCTAAGCTTTTAATTTTAAAAATCAATGTCGACCTAACTTTGGTCACCCTGTAAATAGACAGATGCGAAATACATTGTGCACAAATACCGACATATAAATATAAATACACTGACATCCTGCCTCCCTCTCTCAAAGAGGTACTCATGCATACGTGCAGTAGTTGTGGGACAATTTGTTCCTACTTCGAATTTGGGACCGTTTGTTCCATGACTATTTGTTCCAGGACCATTATTCTGGCGCCTTTTGATCCGGAACCATTTGTTCCTGGACCATATTTTCCACTACCGGGCGTGCTGTAGTACGGGTAAACGTATGGCGCAATAAAATCAATACGGACGCTGTTTGAGCCGGCGCGCGGGCCCCTGTCATAACCGTGAATTCAAGTGTTGGAAAAAAAAAAATTGAGCGAACGCGTGCCTCAAAGGGCCGCGAAATTCGCGGGTCGAATGGGAGAGGCAAGCAATCGTAGGCCCGGCCCGACCGCGCCTGCTAGAGACACGACCAGTACAAGGCCCGAGCCCGACAAAACATTAAGATAAAAGCCCCAGCCTGGCCTGAGCCCGACAGAATTCAGTAAAAGAAACCCGAGCCCCCGCACTGTTTTTTTTGAGCTCAGCTCGAGTACGCCATACACCAAACACGAGCTCTCAAAGTTTGATCTTTTAGGGCCGAAGCTCCTCTTGCTCAGGCCCTGTCCTGTCCCTGGTTGCTGCTGTAGACAGCGGAATGATGATTGTTGCAGGATCCCCCGAGGGATTCCCCAGCCAAAGATTCGCCGAAGACGTCAAAACGTTCAACACATTCGTTGCTACCCAACAAGGAGGAGAGGAAGAAGAGTTCACTCATCGTCTGCGAGCTGAAGACACGTACCGGAGGTACGCTTCACAACACACTCTGCAGAAGCCTACAGCCAAGGTGGCTAAAATGTCACACACTGAATTAGCCAACTTACCCATGGAGGGACAAGGCCAGTGAGTGAGAAGCAGTCGCATCTAAAATGTGGGGCATGCCAAAGAACTAACAACCTGCTAAACATGTTTGAAGATTTTAAGAGGGGTTCTTGTACAAAAATGCGTGAATTAAAAAAATGCATATCTTTCGGCGCGCATATTTGCAATGACGTCAAGGATACTGCCACAGATACACAGAATCTGGGCCTGGATATGCAAGAGCTGCTCCGGCAAAATATAGAGCTCAGAGAGAGCATCAAGTTATCTGGAAGAGGTAAGGAACTGGAGCTATGCCAGTGTCTGAACAATTTTGAGATAAAGTGCGCGCCCACAGAAAGCCGCCTCGACACTGTCGTGCAAAAAAGGGGAAGCAGTAGGTGAGATCATAGATGCTAGAGACACTGATAAATGTCAGTGATTTCAAAACCGCAGAGCCCGGCGAGAAACACAGAATTGCGTGTTTTGTGCGACGAAGCAAGCGCAATTACATGCGGGTAAAGTGCTAAAAAAAGAGATTGGACTGTTCCATGTTTGGATGCAGGCAAGAAACGCATCTTTTGGTGAACGAACAGGTGACCCCAAAAATCCATTTTTGCTCTCTGGTGGCATAAAAAAGATATCGAATAGAATTGGCATGGACAACCAATGCAATGGTGCAGCTCCACGAGGGGGAAGAGAGGCAGGGGATTCACATAGCTCACAAGAGAGAGAGAGACAGAGAGAAAGAGAGGGATTGAACGTTTTTTACATATGAATGGTCTTTATTGAACTATAGCAGGTTCCCTCCTTCAAGGGCCCCTGTTTCCTCTGCCCCAGTCTTGGCCCTAAAAATCATATACTTCTGAACCCCAGGGTCGGAGCTGGGCATAGCTGCCTCCCATATGCTCATATAACTCGTTGTTGGTGTTTACTGAGGGCCATATAATACGACAACCCCAGGATGCATGGAATAGGGTGGACATTTTGCCACACTCAATACATGAGTTTGAGAATTTCTCGGGGAACATCTTCGATAGTCTGAGAATGTTGGGATAGTTGTTCGGTTGTATTTGTTTGAGAGACTGATGCTTTGCAGCTGCCAAGCTTTTATCTGACGGAGGAAAGAGAGTTCTGGCTTTTCTTTGAATGTTGAGTCGCTCACCGACGATATTAGGGAGAGGGTTGAGTAAGCTAGCACTACTGGTGGAGCGGTTAGTAAGTTCTCGTGCATCTTCGTCTGCTCACGCATTACCCTCAAAATCCTCATGTCCCGGTGTCCAAATGATGTTTTGGATATTCAAAGGTAAATGTTCTGGAAGACGTTTGTGCATTGGGCTATTTATAATGTTTTATGACTATTTTTGCCTCCGTAATTACTTGGACGCTTTTTCCTTGGAATTTTTTCTACCTCACGGCCAAAAGAAGGGCGCCAGATTCGGCCTCCTCTGTGCTGGTGTTCGTTAATGGGAGGCCGTCCCTGATTACTCCTTCTTGGTCGACGATGACTAACAGGCATTGGCCTTGTTGTAAAAGGCAGCGTGTGTTTATACAAAGTTTGAGTTTTTTTTAACTTTATGTCTAGGAAAATGACCCTGGCTTTCCTTCTTTCTTCATCGAGATGTGGGTGCATGTTTCTTAGAATGGAGAGCGCTTTCAATTTCTCTCTTGCGCCATTGCTGAGGTCTTCTATGTCGACAATTGATTGTATATCTAACCTGGAGCCTACTCTTTGCAGAATGGCCATGCCAGTTATCAGCGTTTGCACCCTTTTCTTTTGTGAAACAAGGCTAGCTTCACAAATTTCTTCAAAAGATTTAGACACGCCAAGATTCGTAGTTTTTTCTTTTGCCGTGTGTTGGGGAAGATCGAGAGCCGCTTTGTTTGCAGTACGCCATATAATGTTAGCCTGTTCTTTTTTCTGCCTGCTTAGAGAGTGAAAAGGAAGACTGTACGGAACTCTCCTTACAACTAATGCTTGCATGATACGCAAGGTTACTTCCTCTTTCTGCCCTGCTCTCCTCTTTCTGATCCTACTAACTATCTTTGCAATTTGCAGCGTTCATGTTTATTATTTTGAAATTTGGAAGTTTGCTATGCCACTTTTTGGAACAATCATCCCAAGGATTCCTAATTTATCTGTGTCTGCTACTTCATGGTCCCCAAGCTTGATTTTGATCTCCCCTGGGCTCCTATATCTGGCGTCGTGAACTCTGATAACTTGAGATTTTTTCTGGTGCGCATTCTAGGCCGTTATTCCTTGACAGCTTTTCCACCCAGCTCTTGGATTCTTGGAAGGCCTGTTACTTGTGAGCCAGAGAGCCTTTAGTGGACCAGATGGCTATGTTGTCGGCGTACAAAATGGAACCTATGTCGGGGATATCTTGGAGTTTCTTTGCAGTGGTAATCATTGTAATACACTAAAGCAAGTCGGGATAATAGATCCCCGTGGCGTTCCTTTGTTGGTCATTTTGAAGGCGTTGGAGCGAACGTTTCCAATACAATGGATGCTGTGCGGTCTGATAAGAAGGCTTTGACGTAGTTGTATGTTCTCACTCCTCAGTGCAATCGCTAAATTGCTTGTAGTATGGAAATGTGGGACACATAATAAAGGCTCCCTTTAAATATAATGTCAAGATAAGGTGCTTGCCTTCTCTTGAGTTGTTCTTTAGCACTTCTTGAGGATTATAAATGCATCTTGCATGGAGATGCCCGTTCAGAAACCCAGCATGGTGTGTGGTACAAGGTTGTTGTCCTGGATGAAGTTTGACAGTCTCTTCATGACGACTTCTTCGAATATTTTCCCCACACGTTGTCAAAGATATTAGTCTCAATGAGTCAATTCCTGGCTGTTGTCCTTCTTTCGGTTATGTTATTACATCTGAGTGCTTCCATTCGGGAGGGACTTCGCCCTTGATCCACAGATTGTTGTTAATATATTTTGTAAGTTCTTTTTTTTATTGGTCACCGAGGTTCCTGAACATCGCATTTGTGATACCACCGGATCCTTGGGCGCTGTTCTTTTTGGCAGCCCTAATCGCGATGTAAACCTCCTACTTGGTGATGTCTCGAACAAGAAGTTGGTTTGGTTTTCCCCTGTACACATCAATGTATAGCTCTGGAATCTGTTTGTCTGAGTTTCTCCTTTAGTGCTTCAATGAGGTCCTCCTTGCTACCTTGAAATGTATGGCCTATCCTTTTGAACATGTGGTTGGTTTCTATCCTCGTTGCAAGACGGTCTAGCACGCTTCTAAGGATCGCCCATGTTTTGAAGTGGTCAAAGTTTTTGCAGTGATTAACAAAAATGGTTCCAATTTTGCTTTGCTAAGACACGGGCATATTCTCTCTCTTTCTAAGGGATTTCTGCGATCATTCTATTTAGCTTTCGGTTTGTCTTTTGCCTCTTCCACCTTCTCGTCAGGCTATTTCTTGCGTCCTATAGGTGCACCAGATGGGAGTCGATATTTAGAGTCTGCTTCGATGTTTCTAAATTGCTGTGAAGTGGTAATACTTTTCTTTCATGTCCGCACACTTTTCCCTGGTGGAAGTAATTTCTGCGGATAGCTGTCACCACTTACGTATTTCCTGAATATTTTCCAATCGGTGATCCTAACTGTCCTGAGACGCCTCTAAAATTGTACAGTCAGGTATGAGATACTAATTATCAAATGATTGCTGCCGAAATTCTCTCTTAAATTTGTCCATTGGACGTCTTCTTCCTCCTTTATGAAAGGTAAATCGGGGCATGTATCCCTGGCATTTTCTCCGCAACTTCTGGATGGTTGATTAGGGTCACTTACGAGAGTTAGGTTGCAGATCTCCGGAGCTGTACTAATATTGTACCCCTTTCTCGAGTTACGTTTATAGCCCCGTTCTCCATAGGGAGCATGGAAGTCACCTAGTACCATAACGTGATTGCCCTTTGATTTCCTGATAGCTTCCTAGATTGGATCCTCGAATCTGTCATCACTTTGTCGTGGGGGGCTGTAAATGTCATCGGAGAAATGGAACTATTTCTCTAAGAATAGGGTGAGAATTTGCTGTCTCGAGCACGTGTTGTATGGTGGTTTTTCCTTCCTGACAAGAATAGCTATTAGGGTTTCTTCTTGTCCTTTAATTGTATAGTGGCCGAGCTGCCTGGCATTGTTGCCTGCTGCCTAAAGACGTAAGACATCAGGTATTTCGGGTATGACACTCTGACCACGTTGACTACGAGCCTTTTTTTTAATACCGCAAAACCAGCCTATACCAAGCAATATTCACAGGTGGTGATTTGACCTGTTTAATTATCATCCTATACTGGTGCTTCCAACTATCTAAAATATTCGAAGGCCTAACCCACGCGTGGCAGACTTCGTTTTTGGACAAGTATTAAATAATAGCAACCAAACAGCACGGCTTTGTTGCTACAGCGGAATTCACTGATGCAAAAGAAGCTAAATTACGGAAAATTTATTTTCTGGAGTCATACAAGCAATTATATATATCAAAAAATGCTCAAAGGACAAAATGGTTGCCCGTTATCATGACTTCGAGAGCAACTTTGTTTTCAAATGAACGGTTTAGCACAAAGAAGTTGTCCTTTGATGAAGCCATGCGAAGCATCTGTCAAAACAGAGAGAGTAGGAAGGGCATCATCGAAAGAGATCTTGGAGTCGCGCTTTGGTACAGTGAAATCACCTTCTTGAAATAAAATATTTTCACACAATTTAAAATACACATAGAAAAAATGTTTATATCGTGAAGGCGATATCCCTAACCACTAATTAAAAATGTCATGCTATTGTAAGTGGCTTTGTCGGCTTCTAAATTTTTTTATTTTTCCATCAAGTAGTGTTTTTGGCGCGGTTCTTACTCGAAAAATGTCCTTCCTGTATCACTGTTTGTTAATACTGCAACAGCGGGCTAGTTAACAAATAAGGATGCACACAATAAAACCTTTGGATGCTTTCTATGTATGTCATCTCAGTAAAAATATACGGACCTGATTGTCGTGGCCTAAAAACGAATCTCTTTGCAGGGCTGTGCAGCCCCCTAGTTCGGTTCCGTTTTCGCAGATTTAACGCTGTATATTGGGTTCACTGAATATCCTGTAATGCCCCGTATTACATCCACATGCCTAAATGCTATATTAAGTTTGTTAACAAGTACTACGGAATTGCGACCCTGATTTGCAATTCTCACTCGTTTTATTGTACCCACACGGCCTATGATTACATCGCGTATGAACTACACTTTTACCTCCCACATGCAATTTTTCAGAACTACCTAAATCCTTCCCAGAAAGATCCTGTATATCAAATTTTTTTTTCTTTAATGCGTTTGATATGTATGCATCAATTTATTTCACACAGAAAATTAACAACGAGAATTTACAACACCCAGCTAAATATATGCAAAATATCGTTTATGATTGACAATTTTCTGAAACGTACTTTGAGACATTTTCTGCATTACGTAGCATTATGTGGAGAGCGCGTGAACAAATAATTGTTCATTACATCAACGTATTCGATTTATGATTTCCGAGTTACATTAAAAATAGGTAAAATACTTATACCGACATTTACAAATTAAAAGCAATAAAAAAAAGCATTTACGTATACACTATATTTTAAACAAAAGCTAGAAAAAATGTAATAAAGCCAAAAGTCAATTGGGGTGCTGTTAGAGGATAATAGTAACGTGATAAAAAAGAGTTTCCAAATCAAAGCTTGTTAATAACTACTGCTCAACGAGTGTCGATTGGACACGCAACTGCCTATCCAAACGCTGTTTTAAAATAAACATTTCAAATTTTTAGGGGGAATGGGGATACATGAGCGCCAATTTGAAGAATTTTATATACAAGAACCAGAGTGTTTTTACAGTGCCTCGATTCTAGTAAAAGTTGTGACAGTCTAACAATACTCTAATTGAGCCGCCTAAGAAGAGAAACAAAAATGTTTTTTTTTTCAGATAAAACGGGAAATATTTTGGTTTAAAATATAAAGACACGTTTGTGGCTATGGATAACCTGAAAGTATTTGCAGACATAGTCTTACCGTATACCAGAACTGAAAATATAGACCCGGGGTTTTTTATTATTCATTTTCGGTCAACTGTGAATAAACAAATATTTTTTTTCAGGAGATTTTTTGTAATATTGTTGGAAACGCTGGCAGCATAACAATGGCAACAAGATTATTGTTTCTAGTATTTCATATTTTTAAGCAAGAAAAATCAGTGTGCTATGCTGAGTGATGTTGAAGACTTCTCGAATGTCCACTAGACGTCGCATAATAAATAGATACAGCTTTAAAGGAACTTGAAAATCGGCTGGCACGCTTTCCTTGAAAAGCTAGAAATGTTTGGCAAACGGATTTCAAACTGAAACAAACACCTCATCCTGTCTTGAAACCACTAGCAGTCTTCTAGGTAGCTTTATGTATGCAACGCCTACTCCGGCACTGCTGAATACTTGGCTTTTCGAATACCTACCCTTTCGAAGTTTTGTTTTGCTCCATTGCCCCAAAACGCACCCGTGTTACACCACTTGGTCTATATCAACTACCCCAATAAACTCCCTGTTGTGCACTGAACCCTTTGAAAGGGTCAGTTTAGCTCCTCCACAGAACACTTTTGAAGCCACCAATCGTCACAAATTCGGACTCCGGATTACTTCGTAATAAGAAAGTAGGATGAATATGTTTACTGGCGGTATTGAGGTATGTAGGCACATTTCCTAAGCTGCTTCTGCAATTGCAGTTATTATAACAACGCATTTTGGGTGGCTGATATCACCTCTGTTTTATTTCCACACGTGTGCGTTACTTGCTTTTAGTGACGTACCCACCTTCGCCTCCTAAAGTGGCCAATTGAGATAGAAATACCTAGAAGCCCGAATTGGCCCCTGCGTCCTCCCCTTCGATTTTTCACTTGACGTTGTGACGTCATGGTTGCTAAAGAGGTAGCACGTGGAACATTTACAACGTAACCAAACAGACTAAAAAAGCAATTAGGACACTCAAAAGGACCCATTTCCAGGCACACAAACTCACAAATCGAGCAATCCTTCATAACTAAACTAGGTTACGTCCCGTTTTGTTAAAAGCAAATACAAACTACGCATAAATATATATTTGTTGTGGCCAGTGCAGTCCTAACCCAACACCACCTCCAATGCAAAACCCCTTAAAGCCCACACAACGCAAAACTGTTTCAACTCCTCAGGAATATTTATTTGCTGCCTTGGTAATATTTATGCGACTCTCCTTGTCGACATGCTCAAACCATATGTGAGGAGGCACTTGTGGTGGCGATTAGAATGGATAAAGAAGAAGCGCTAGGCCATGGGAAACGAGAATCACGCGGTGGAGAGGGAAAAGAATAAGACAAGCGGAAGCGAGGCGGCATGTCGCAGGCAGGAAGAACAGGGTAATCAGCGAGTTCTATGCTGGTCACGAAAGTACAGGAGACCTCATTGCAAAGCCACGTCCTCCTTCTGTACGGTCTTGTCCTGTTCCGTCCTTTCTTCTGGGAGCATGAAGCAGTGACAGCAAGCAGCTCGGGAGTGGCGAGAACAAGAGGTTAGGGAGTTACCGGCTGGGAGCCAACGCCCACGGTACCTCCTTTTTAGGGCACACCTCCTTCATGACCGTCGAAACGGGCAAGACATTGTGCGTCTTCGTTGGCCAATGAGCGACCAGGCAAAAGCGCCGTGTCATGACTTGAAGGGGCAGCGCAACGCCAAGGGCACCGGGCTAGTGCACCGCTCCAGATATCTCGAACAAGCGACACCCCAAGTAATCGAGAACTATTTCAAATGGGCTTTATCATGGGACATTTAGCCTATGAATTTGTGTGTGTGCGTTATTTGTGTACTTCTGTATGCACTTGTCTCGACAATACAGTTCGTTTCTGACGTCACCTGCGGTGCTTCCTCTCCGGTACTTCCCAATACCCTCCTCATCATAAAACAACCTGTTTCACACCGTACCATTTCTTATATTTCCCCTCGATTATGGATATCTTCGAAAGCACCCCAGTTGCCTGCTGTATACTATTTCGCATGGTATTTTATAAACCCTTTTTAAACCTGACCGAGCGTTCAAGAGCGCCCGAAGCCATCTCAAAGGCGTTTTAAAATCTTGTGTTCGCAAGCTAGGAAAACGTCCCAAGTTGTTTGGTCTTGCTATAAGTGGACAAAGAAACACCAATCACAACCGAGTCCATGTTCCTGATCGAAAAATGTATCGACAGTGTCGTTTGAAAACACCACGAGGCAAACAAGCTAACCTCTGGTGACATACCGATTGAAGTTAAAACTAACAAAACAGTCTTTGAAGAGTTTCTAAAGAAATAAAAAAAACAAGCATTGGAGATCTACCAATCACTGTGACACCTCACCGTAGTCTCAATAGCTGCCAAGAAGTTATGTCGGTAGTTGAACTTCTGAATGAAAGTGATGCTGATGTGCTCGAACACTTGCGTGAGCAAGGTGTTCCGGCAGTAAGGTGTATCACAATGATTGACAGAAGAGAGATAAGCACAAAATATATACTACTTACGATTGACCGTAGTAGCCTACCAGAGTCCGTAAAAGCAGGTTTGCTGTGCTGCCAGACAAGACCATACATGCCGAACCCGCGATGCTGCTTTAAGTGTCAACGATACGGGCATAGTATTACAACTGTAGAGGCAAAAAAAATATGTGCAAAATGTTCAGAGCGTGATCACAAGACAGATGATCGCCGCAACACACGGTTAAAATGTTGTAACTGTGATGACCATCAAGCCGGTTACTCTCGGTCCTGTCGGAAATTTAAAAGCGAGAAAGAAATAATCAATCTCAAAATAAGTGAAAATATCTCATACCCATTGGCTCCGAAAAGACATGCAATGCTTCCTTTGGGAAACTACACTGGTGCAGCTAGCCAGGGGCGTGGGGTGGAGGAGTGAGGTTTCGGTGGGAACCCGGTACAGCACTAATTGACTTGGCGCCCCCCCCCCCCCCCGCTCTACACCGTGCTGCCATCGGGAGCCCACACCGCAAAACGGCCAGCGTACTTTGCGGATACAAAAACACCAGGAGGTAGTGTCGTCTATCCCGTGCCTGTTCCAATGACCCCCGGTGGTTGTGGGGGTGCTGTGAACCCCGACATAGGAGGAGTGGCTGCCCTGCGTCATCCGTCCTGCCGCACCCTGTACATGAGACTCGGCCACCAAGCGTCTCTAGGGGTGCCCGTGCGAAGGAACCTGACCCAATGGCTGCTCCAAGCGCATCAGATTAAGAAATAGATGTAACACCATCGTCCCCGGAATCACAGACGTCCAAGGAGAGACGGTACTTGGTTTAGCGCAAAAAAAAGCCACTGCCCAGGGTAACAGGTCCTCCGGACAACACATATTATGCACATAAAGACCCCTTGAATAATAGAAATACCTCAGCAGCAGCATCACTTTTCTTTGTCGACTTTTAAGCACTTCACGAAAATGTCCAATGGAACTGTTGTGAGTTAACAAGAAACACCGACGACGTCAATAAAGTCCTGCACAAACTCCAGCTGAATAGTATGTGCTACAAGAAACGCGTATAAAACCTTAAGCACACACAAATTGACATCCTCGCTCAATGCGTGGTATTAAGGAAAGACAAGCACAGCTGCAGTAACTCGTGTAGTGGTGTAGCAATTGTCGTGCAAAAATCTGTTACCTCTCAATTTCTTCAGCTACACACTGCCCTCGAAGCATTGGCTGCGAGGCAAGAAATTTTTCATCGGTTAGTTACAGTCTGCTGGTTATACATTCCACCTGACTACCACCTATCAAGTTCAGAACTCGAATCCATCATTGGCGAACTTCCGGAACCATTTTTTGCTAGTAAGTGACCTAATACCCCCCGTAAACTTTGGGGGTCGGAACGCAATGATGCCCAAGGTCTCGTGTTGCAAATATTTTTAACATCTGTAGCCCTTCTATTAAATAAAAACAGCCAACTTATCACAGTACAACACACCACCCAAGCTCGCACTCCGATCTGACTATAAGCTCTTCTATTCTCTTTCCGCTTCTAGAATGGGGAGTGGACACAAACCCATACCAAAGAGACCACTTCATAGTCACCCTAGGATGTGGAGAATCTGTCCACAACAGTTCAATTCCACAAAAAAAATTCAGAGATTGCGATGTCGACTGGGGAAGTTAAAAAAAAATAGAAACTCCCCTACTCTATCATCATCCATTTAAGCATTCATGAATCTTGAAGCTTTCTCAGATCGCATATTCTTGAGTCAGCCGGAAGTGCCATTCCGCAGACCTCGAGTGGAACTGGTAATCTTCGGGGCCTTGGTGGAATGAAGAATTCAGACTTGAAAGAAAGGCCCAAAATAAGGCGTGGGGTGTCCTACGCAGATATCCAATGGCCGAACACATAGCAGCCTTCAAGTGATTAAAGGCACTGGATATGCACACTCTCCGGCACGCAAAAAGAGATGGCAGGCGGTCTTTCTTTATTACAAATAATTTGTATACAGACACACGGAAAGTATGGAATAAAATTAGTAAGATCAAAGGGCAGAAAACGCACAATGGGTCTGGTGTGTGCTGCGGGTGACACGGTTCTGGAACAAGCGAATGCACTTGCACAACATTTTGAATACATATGCAGCGCTGCCCAATACACAAATACATTCATCCAATACAAAAAGTTTGTCCAACGCAAGCCGATTCGGGGTAACAGACAATCAGAAGAGCGGTACAAATCAGAACTCACTCTGCAGGAGGTGATGTTCCCTCTCGGCTTATGTAAGGCTTCTTCACCTGGGCCAGCCAGCGTCGCGTACACCATGATCTAGAATCTTCACCCACGTACCCTCGAAACACTCCTTTATCTTTACAACAAATTATGTCTAGCAGGAAGATTCCCAACCTCTTAAAAGAGGCGATTGCCGTGGCTATACTGAAGGAAGGTAAAGATGTGTCATTTTCAACAAGCTACCGGTCAGTTACCCTAACGAGTGGTTAAGTAAGGTATTTGAGAATATGACAAATAAAAGATTGACATACAATTGACAAGAATAGTGACATAGAAGATTGACAAACTCTGTGATTCCTTGAATACAATGGCGTCCTGGATAACTGCCAAGCTGGATTTCGTTCAGGTAGATGCCTTCATAGATAAACAACATTGTCCCTATTTTTTCACCTACACTAATTGGCGCCACTGAATTCTTTGTGAATTCAAATATATTGGTATATCAGGAAATACGCTTAACACAATAGGAGCTAGTGGTAAGAGTGGACATTTTGTGTGAAGGTTAGGACGGCACTGTACCAGAAAATGGGGTTCCTCAGGGTGAAGATTTGAGCTGTGCTTTCTTTATTATAATATGAACACTCTCAGCTATTGCTACCATCAATATCATGCTTCATGTGCGTTAACGATTAGTTACAATTCGTGCAACCTCTCAATGTGTGAAAGGCAGATTCAACAAGGTATAAATAAACTCTCTAAAGGAACAGGAGAGAATGGCTTTAAAATAAACCCACAAAGCATACGTGTATGCTGTTCTCAAAACGTCGTGGTCTCTGCCTAGAGCGTGACCTTACGTTTGGTGGACTACCGATTCCAGTAACATAACAACACAAATTTCTGGGCATTGTCTGTGACGAAAGACTAACGTTTATATCACATATTAGGAAAACTGAACTAAAGTTCTGAAAACAATAAAGATACTGAAAGTCTTGTCCCATCAGTCCTGTCATGCAGATAACGAGTGCCTCTTGAATCTTTTTGCCAGCTTGGCTGGGTCCCGAATGAATTATAGTGGCATAGTATACGGCTAAACAAGCAAAAATGTTTCAAAATGCTAGACCCAGTTCTATACCTCGTTCTCCGTCTTGTGTATGGCGCTTTCCGGTCAAGCCCCGCTGACAGCTTGTATGTAGAATGCGATCACTGTTGTTTGGAGTACCAGCGCAAGTGTACAGCCTAACGTATGCTCTTAAGATGTCTTCTAATATAAAGAATTTCTGTACACTATTATCAAAGACACATCCGCTTTGAGCCTGTTTTCACAACGTCCTTCACTTTCTGTGCCTCTTGCTTTGCGAGTGAGGGGACAAGCTGAAGAACTACGGATACTCTTCAATGAACTCAATGAAACCAGTGTAACAGATCCTATTGCAGCCTGGGATGTGTCATCATTTGCCTGCAACGTTTCCTTTAGAGAAATCGTTAAGAGGAATGGAACGAGAGAGCTCATTGTACATCAATTTCTATCCACATGGCACAAGTACCACCAATTGAATGATTTCTATACAGATGGCTCGAAAACTGCTGCTGCTGTTTTATGTGCTGCATATAGTCCTAATTTTGCAGTAAAAAAACGATGAATGGAAATTCTGGAATTTTCTTCTCAGAAAAACAAGGATTTCTTCTAATGCTACAGCACATTACACGGGCAAAAACAAATCAAATAAATATTTACAGACTCTGAGCGTTGCCAGTTCACTACCCTCACAAAAATATAGTCGCAATGTTGTCAGGAACCGAGTAAGTCAGGAAATGACGACAGCACATGCTCTAGGGCTAAGGATAATAGTATGCGGGGTTCCAGGGCATTGCGGTATACGGGGAAATGAGGTCGCTGACATAAATGCAGCATTGGCCGCTTTGTGGAGTGATGTCCAAATTTCACAGGTACCATATGAGGACATGAAAGCAGTGACACGAAGACGTCTGCGCGGACGCTGGCTACAACACTTTTATGAACAAACACACAGTAAACTACACACAATAAAACTACATATAGCCAAATAAATGACAGACAAATTAGGTTCAAGGAACATCTATGTGCTGGCTTGGAATAGGCGCCACACATGGCACACATTCGTGTCTAATAACTGGTTCATTACCACCAGTTTGCAGCAGATGTGCCGGACGGCTTTCAGTACTGCAGATAATATAGAATGCCAATCCTAAACGATGTGAGAAACTTCCCTGATTTATACAGGTACAGAATTTAGCTTCGTCCCTCTTTATTTTTAGGAGACGAACCAGCGGTAACGAACAAACTTGTTTTACGATATCTCGCTGAAGCCTATTTTTTTTAATCTCATCTCGTACCACATGTAACTTTGGATCTCTCAGCATTAAGGGAGCTACCGTGGATTAGGCACCCATCATGATCACCTTCTTACACCATTATGATCATCTTCATATTTTTAAAAACAGGGATTTTTGCACCAATACATTGCACCAATATAGGGTCATACTCATGCCATAGACATCTTAGATAATAAAAATACTGCGAAGAACCACTTAATAGATCTTGGTGCTCTTTAATGTAGGCTGCTGTGCGCCATAAACACGCACATAGTACTACTGCTACTAGACTGGCTAAGAAGGATGGAACGGCTGAAGTTGAACTATGCAAAAAAACAACATTAAAAGAGGCAACGTAACCCCAAAAACACCGCAAATTGAAATAGAATATTGGTAGATTGTTGGCAACTAAAACATCGTTAAACATGTACCGGCCTGAAAAATTGGATGTTTCGAAAAACCTCCCTGCAATTATTTAAGGGTAGTGCTTTCGTTTTTGAAGCTGGAACAGGTTGCTTGAAACTAAGAGCTTTTTGGTGAAGTACACACAACATACAAGGGTATCTGCTGCCCGCGGAAACCAAAAAAAGTATCCTGCAGGTGGTGTTGGAAAGGGAGTGTGTACATCCAAAGCTATGTTAGGGAAACATTTGCCTTTCCGAAGTCCCTAATTTTAGGGTAGCACCGAGGAAGTAACCTTGCAGGCTGTCGAGGGGACTATACAAAGAATAAAACGTTGGTGGAAGAAAACCACAGAGAGGGGCGTCGCCTAAAAAGCCAGCTCTTTTAATGTCGCATTTTGGCGCCTGGCCTAAGACTGATACTAAAAATAAATCAAAATAGGCTTTATATGCGATATTATTTGGAAACGTGACACTACCTCCCCACTGCAAAAATGATACTGTTGTAATCATCATCGCTATCTTCAGGACTTGGTTCATAATGCCCCGTTCCTTACGCCAGACAACCCTGGATGACCGGGCCAGATCGTTCATGCCAGACAATTAAGTATATTAATCGCATATCTAGATCATCATTGAGTAACCAAAATAGAGCACGGAGCCAATGATCAGACTGTTGCGGGACATACTCCGCAAGAAATATTTGAGCAATATACTCCAAAGCAACTCTGTAAGCACCTCAGGCAAACACTACACCCGCTTTCGCCACACAACACTTTTTTTTGTAGGTCGTTTTACGAAATGTTGTAGTCATCGAACAAAGCGACTTTATAAATGCCGTACTTTTTCACCATTTATATTATAGCACTGACCTTTTCCACACCACGTGCCTCATCAATTTGTTGGGTTACTTTATCCTCGTAGGTTATTTTCTCTGTATGCAACCTAAAAGGCGAGCACTCTTTACCAGGTTATGCAAAAAACCAACGTTAATCTGGGCATTGTTCTGCCAACTGCAGTCTTCGATTGTAGTCCATAAGAAAAGTCCACTTCCTCATTTTGGTAACACTTCAGGTAGCTTTTAGTGCCAATTTTAAAAGGTGTTAGTCCTACCTACCGGTTATTGACAATTCTTGCAAAATCTACAACAATATATCTTACAGCCATCTTCGTCTAGAAACTTCCTCAAAATTATTTTACTCTCCACATTAAATATGTTTTAGTTCCCACATAATAATACCAAACAGGTCACTCTTAGCCTCACAGTAGTATTAGTAAAGTTTATTTGAAAGGGACAGCCAGTTGGACAGAGGGGAGAAAGGGGAATAGCAGTGAGAGAGGATTAACACTTATTGAATCTTCAAGAACCATGAAGGCAACTTGATTTGAGCGTCTAATTGCCCAGTTTTAGGGACCGAGTGGGTTGTAGACCACGACTGACACTATTCGAGCCAGGCTGATCTCGAGGAAAAAAGTAATATTGGGGGCCATGGTATGGTAGAATATCTGGTAAAGAGCATTGCAGGAGTGCATTTTTGAGAATGTATGGATGGCCGAAGAATGCAGTGCAGTGCTCTAATAAATGGTTTATGTCCACGATAGAAGTTGCTGAACAGTGGGGCAACGAGGGGGGCTGACATCCGAAGTTGATGCCATTTGGATATGAGGTGAGGAGTGAAGGCAGCGTTCGCAGGAGTCTCATCAATAAAAATCTCAGCTAGGCGTGGTAGAGAGTGACGCCGTTGAGATGGCCAAGCACAGTGCTTGATGCTAGGCTGCATCGGCGGGCTTGAAGAGTGTGGTACAATTGCAGGCAAAGATGGTGGCAGAGACAGCGGCTGGGGATTGGTCAGCCAGCGGTGGGATTAGGAGGAGGCTGTGTGTATCAACGAAGTGCGTGGCCTGGTCGCCATGTCCCTGGTTAATGTGTCCCGGTATTCATTCCATGCGAATTTTAGTGCCGTTCTCAGAGAGTATGTTGAATATAGTTTGAATCTGGTGGACAGTAGGATGGACAGAGAAAGTGTTGTTGAACTCGTCAATAGCATTTTGGAGTCAGGTAGGATACCAATGCGGGCAGGTAGTAGAGAAAAGGCGCTGTAGGCAAGATGAGCCAGTGAATATATAATGCAAAACAGTTAGGCTTGAGTGGCAGATAGATAAATTATATACCTCGTGACGAAATCGTCACAATCGAGCCGTGCTGGACAATGCCACGTGAGTCCCATTCGGTTATGGTCCAGGCTGGCATTGGTAAACATGTCAATTTTATCTGGGACCTTCGTCCCCCGGATGGAGCGAACGGCTTTTGGCATGGACACATTTTTGCTTTGGGAATGCCAGGTCGCTGCTGTGGCGATGTCAGAAGTAGTTGTTCCCAGGGGTAGGTTAGGCCGGAGTCACTAGTGGTGGCCACATGGTTCCAGCATCTCACGCAGCGAGCGCTGCTGTCTGATACATAAGAGATCGGCGTTGGTCGTGTTAGAGGCCAGCCTCAGAAAGCAGGTCTTCCACGGGAGGCGGAGAAGCCGCCTTTTCGGAAGCATGTATAAGGGTAAGTCGGGGCAAACGAATTATTGTTCGGAGCGTTGCCCTGTAAAGTTCTGATAATTACTTCTTCAGAACTGTTTGAGAGGGTATGTACAGGGGCGCCGTAGAGAAGGCGGGCTAGAGCCACGTCGCGTGCTAGGGTAATGCAAGCCGCTTGTTCGGTTCCACTATACTGATTTGACATTCAAGAGATTATATGAAGCATGGCCTTCCGGGTACTGCGAAGTTGCTTTTTTCAGCACTGGGCGCTGTTGTGACTGGCCAAAGGAATACCCTGCAGTCTAATTTTGCCGCACATAGACCTAACTGATGTGTAAGAATTCAGGAAAACGAGCGCTACAAACACGGTCAGAAAAAAAGAAAAAAACGACAATACAAGACAAGCTCAACAGCCTATTTTGCTGAAGTCTCCGACTGAAATATCGTTTAACAACGTCAGTGTTTGAGATAGTTTGTACTTCATAGTGCAAACTTAAAGCGCAACAAATTCAGACAAAAGACAATGACACAAAGACAAGATCTTCTTTCAGATGGAAATTTTGTTTACGAAACAACATATATATATGAAAAGGTGAAAAAATAAAAAAAAAACTGTGCATGTGCGCATCGTCCAACACTACAGTATGTGCGCAATGTACTGATGGTGTGCATTGCGCACCAATGGTGTGGCGTGCAGTGCGCACTGTACTGAAGGTGCGCACTGTATGGATGTGCGCACTGTACTGTACTGATCTGCGCACTGTTTGATAGTATGGTGCATATCAGGAGCTAACTTATGCCATCCGTTTCAGTAGCCAGGTCCTGCCCTAACATGGGAACGTTCGACGTGAGGGTGTGCTCTGCGGCCTGCAACTCAGTTATCAGGTTCCAGTGGATCTGTAGTTTGCAGCTTCGGTCCATTCAGTAAGATCATCAGCACAGATTACAAAACGTGCAGCAGAATCTTTTTATTTTTGCTGTGCAACGCACGCCATTGCGAAATTGAAAAGCGCAGGTGAGAGTTAGAGCCTTGACGCATGCACCTATCCAGGTAGTATGTCTTGCGGCTCCATGTCGGGTGCCTGCGGTTAGACATATGGGGCGGTTCTCTAGAAAGGACCGGTTCCAGGTTTGGGCTCGTGGCTTGGGGATGCTTGGGCAAATTCTATAAGGATTGCAGTTTGCATCACGCGATCGAATGATTTACGCATGTCGATGGCAAGGACCTAGTCGGGGTTGTCTCCTGTGGAAGTGCGACTGATCACTCGTCGCACACCGATATACAGTCGACCATAGCCAGGTGTGGCCGCAGGCTACTTTGATGTGGGTTTAACCATTGCCGAACGTATTTTATGTAGTGTTTCTTGCAAATATTTATGAGGAGGTCGATGAGTTTGCCGATTGTTAGTCATGTGCGAGGGGTCTGTGTTAGGTTTGGGGACGGGATAGACTAGCGTGAGCTTGAGGTTTGTTCGGAACGTTCCCTGTAGACCAAAGGTCATTGCTAACGTCCAGAAGCACTAAATGGGTAGCTTCAGCCAGGTTGCAAAGGTGCAGCCAAGACATCATGGCCCGGAGCCGAACGTGGTTAGCCTTGGTGGAGGGCAGCCTGGAGCTCTGCAAAAAAATGGAGATCAAGGTCCTTAACATGCTCCGATACTGGTATATTGGGTAGCGGGGGATGACGAGTGAGGGAAGCGTGGGGAAAACTGTGTTATGAGCTGCTGTTCCACAGCTTCAGGTGGGCCCTTTACAGTGAGTGTGGAACACAGCGTCGACTTATTCTTGCGTTTGCCGGACATTCAACAATACATCTGTCATATCTTGCTGAGGCCTTGTTCCTTGCCAAGCATTGCGGAGAGGCTCTGCCATTGTTCGTTGGCGAACGTACTTATTAATTTTCTAATAACCTTGTGTTGATGTCTCATATTCAGGAGATCAAGCTGACGTTTCCCTCTAGCAAGGTGCCGGGCGGTTAGAATTTGAGCTCTCTTCTGCAGGTTCGCCGTCTTGGCGTCCACAGCTGGGGTTTTGTCGTCACAGTCAATATATTCACCAGATAGATCTTTGGCTCCCAGAGAGTAATAATTATCTGTTCGAGTGACTGAGGCGTGGACAAAGAGGACATCTGCCGGTAGGTTGTCCAATTGATTCGGGGCAGGCGCTAGCGTGTTTGCAAGGGCTTTCCGTTAACAGTGCTGAGAATTGGGTTATGATCGCTGCACGAAAGGAGCTCCAGTCCTGTACAATGCAATATGAAGCTAAAGTAAGTTTCGGGGAGGAGATCAGTTGCTTGGTATGTAGGCCAGTAAGGCGTCTGTTGCATAGGATCATTGATGGCAATGAGGTTACAGAATTCCGAAGTTTCCTCTAGGTGGGCACGATGGCCATCTGTTGGAGCGTAACCCATGCTGTATTTCGCAATAAGTCTCCGCCGATAATGACCGGTGTTCATGAATAATTCGATACCAAGTGCCGGAGCCAGTTGTACGCAATAGTTGTTTGAGAGCCTGATGCTTGTCTGTAATTAACCAAGGCTGCAATTAGTGGCTTGCCATCAGGGAGGCGAATATAGACGATGACAGCCTCACGATGTTGCGAATTTGGACCTGACAAAACAAATCGACCCACTGTGTACATCACATTTCCAGATCACTACCCGTGGCACTTGCCAGTGACGAATTTTCCCCCTGGGCTGCTGTTGTTGGTAGTGTTGTTTCTTGATACGCGTGTCTCCAGGGCATTGCCAACTTTGGCAACTAGTGAAGACTAACGCTGGGTTTTCAAAAGCCAATTCATGACCTACAACACCTAAAAAACATCCTAAATCAGCGCGAATAATAAATGAAACAGAGAAAACAACGGTTCTTAACAAGTACTTTCTAATAATTTTTCATGTTGTCGTTGCCCGGTTTTCGCCGGAATCTCGGGATGGGGAATGAAGTACACTTTAAGCCTTCGCCGAAGATGTGGACACGTGTGCGGTATCACGGGTTTCTGACTGCAGCGAGAACCCGGCTTTTTCCGGGCAGATTAGTATAGCACAATACCTTCCCGCCTACATCGCTACCACCTTTTCTGCTGCTGCCCAAAACTGACACAGACAAATACATTGGTACTACTGGTATTGTGACGGCTGGCAAGTTTTAGCTCAATTGTAACAACTTATGTTGCTAATACACAAGGTATCTGTGAAATAGCCGAGTGTTATCAGGAGCGGTTTCATATGCCACAGTTTTGTTCCACTGCCACGCTGCAACTTCCGGCTTCATTTGTAACTACATCTCCGCTGGTTCTGCCAGAACTCCATTTTCTATATAGTTCAAGCGTTGTTCACTTGTCTTCGAAAAGCAACTGGAATAGTAAACCACGAATTACTGCCACTAAATGATTCGTATCAATGGTTCAAATAGAAGTACACTGAGCGTTCTTGCAAGTAAAAAGGTAGTTTTATTCAGTAAAAGACGAATACACGTAAAATGGTTATGAAATTATTTGGTGCCCTACTTTGAGTACCTTCACAGTATGCTTTTTTAAACACAAGTGAAGTTTTATACGTTTGCAAACGGTATATTGGACCCCGCTTGTAAAATATTGCTGCTGTCCTGTGGGTACAAACTGAGGTATCATCCCAAGTCGGCTGATGCCGAAGTGTCACAGGGAAACATCAAGCATTGGCTTAACACAACCTTGAAATAAACCTAAAGCAATATTTACCAATAAAAACCAGTATTTGCAGTTACAAAGTGGTCTCTGACAATTCCCAACATTTGCCTATCGCAGGACAGTTCAGTATCAACATTCGTCCAAGTAAAACAAATTTGCACAAGAAAGACGTGGTTTCCCTCGTTGAATCTTGGACCACCGTTCAGCTGCCCTTATACGAAAAAAGATACAATAAAATTTCGTTGTTTTGACAATGATGGGATTGCGAAAAATTGTCGAAATATCTGATTTTCGGAGTATCGATTCGTTCGGAATATCGACCACCCTTCAGCTGCGCTGGTACGAAACAAGATACCATAAAATTTCATTAATTAGGCACTGATGGGATTGAAAAAAATTGTCGAAATATCTGATTTTCGGAATATCGATTAAACAACAAAAACGGCAATATTTTCTGATACAAGGTGGGTGTTTATATTCCACAAAAGTTTGTAATAATGGTCGTTTCTTGGTGCGAACTTTAGCAGCGGCAACTGCTACAATAGATTACAGATGTGATATGCCACAGGCACAATGCGGATGTGCTGAGAAAGGAGGCTTCTGCGGCATCTTTTGCCATCCCTTCTATTGCTTTGTCAGGTGAGAAACCAGAACAAGTGTAAATAGCATATAAGAATTTTCAAAGGCAATTGAAGATATAGCATAGAAATCTATAATAAACTGAACAGATAGTAATTAGCCGCGTACTTTTTATTGCCTAAAACGCGCATCAACGTTCTGCACAGTAGCACAGTTCTGGAAATATCCTCGGTGCATTGTGGCTTACGTGCTCCCAACGAAAAAACTGGAATATTCTTAGTTTGGTGGGCAAGGAACATTTCTGCTAATCAGTAGAGTAGGCACAAATAACAAATTTTGATCACGACGAAAACAGACAAACATCCTTGCAAGTTCCACAGTGTGTTCGCCCTAGCAGATCGCTAGGGTGATGACGGGATGCACGAGTGGCAATTACGTACCAGCGGCTCACACCGATCAATGAATAGACAAATTTTGGTTACTTACCAGTGCTAAGGTTTCACCAAATTAGTGTGTCAAGCTATGACCATACGCATGGAATAGCCCCAAACAACAAGCAGAGTGGAAATATAATATCAGACAGAGTAACTATATTTGCTGCAATCTAACAACAACTATTCGGTACACATAACCAGGCAGCACTTACACTTGTTGCCCTAAATTGCGAACCTAACTTCGTTAAATTGTACTACAGCCTCAGCATACCAGTGTAGTTGCAGCGTCAAACCGAAAGCCAAACATGTAATATTTTCCTTCAATTTTACCTGAAATTTTGTAGCACCAGGCGCAACATGTGAGCAATTGAGAAAATGGCTTTGAAATTAGGCTGGTAGCGCTTGCTGCAGCAGAATGTGAAATCACAGCAGAACACCATGGAACACAGGATCGCTGCCTTCGTACAAAGTGTTTTTGCATTCCTGTTTTTATCACCGTCGTTAGAGCTTTTGCGGTCCTACTGTACGATGTCTTAAAAAGAGTTTCATCCCGAAAAAAAGTATTCAAAATTCTGCCAACGGATGCTCGTAGCATGCGCTACTGAGAATAAGGTGGCACACCATGCGCCAGTTACGATCTATGCGCCAGTGGACCGTAACTGTCCTCGGGACAGCTCACAGAAACTCCGCACCCTTGATATATTTTAGTTCCTCCACGAAACGGGCATACGCGTATGTGCGGGGTTTTACAGCGCGCGAACCCTAAATAGAGAGTGTAAATTAAAATGCGTTCCGCAGCGAGCCGGTAGCGTGTTTCATTACGTGGCATAATTTTTGATTACAGCATTTCTGGTTTTTGCTTCGTTGCGGGCGTTCTTTACAACAGGCTTTTTCATTGCCAGCAAAATGTAATCTGATACTCTTGGATATTCAAAGTTTTTTCTATAACACAGGGCATGTGTGACACTGGTATTTAACCAGTATTGCTATGGAACACTTCCATGTTTAGTTTCCGCCTAATGCCAACACTAAGGAAATCTTCAGCTGGGGAACGGTGGTAGAAGGCGCGTTATTTTAGATGGTTATTTGCCATGACAAGGCACCACATGAAGAATGTTACCACTGGAGATTTCTTTGTTTTTGAAGTGCATAATTTGGAATAACAATAAATTTGGGTACAAAAGGACAAAAGGTAATGCAGATATAGTTTTGTAGCTTGAGTAGTTCTCCAAATTTATGCTTGTTGTCTTCCCATGTTGAACCTTGTCTTCCGTATCAGGAAATAGGCTTTCGTTTTCTTTGTTGATATCCTATATCCTCTACGAGGCACAAATGGAAAATGCATTACAAAGCATATAACCTGCATAGTTAGGAGCTGGCATGATAAAATGTGCCCGTCCTGCTTTAAGACATAGGTAAATACCAGCCCTCAGAATAAATGACGTGGTTAATGTGTCTATTTCACTCCAAGCTATAGCTATTTATGCATTTCCCTTAGGCACTCAACTTTGTGCACGCACAACTGCTCAGCGGGCTTATAATAAAACAAAAAAAGCCGCCGGTAATAAGAGGCTTTGTTATCCAAATGCACAACTTGGGATAGCTTGAAGAATTGGATTATGAAGGTGTCCATTCAGACGAGCACGGTAGTAAGATCATCACAGTAACGTTGCAACCCCCCCCCGCCAACGCAGAGACGGAATAAGAGGACATCTAGACCTCGGCTATATGTCAGTATTGAATTTAAACGCACTGAACGTCTGAAATTTGCCCAAAAGATTGTTAACAATATTTGTCTGAGCACCAAAGGATTACAAAAAATTAATTCCTGCAATGCCGTAATTTCGCTGGGAAGTCTTTATCGCGGGTATCTATGTTTTTACGGTGTTGCGATGAAAGTGTGGCTCATGTTTTTTCTCCAAAAACATTAAAAATATCATTATAATTGTCCTTTCAACGTAAACTTTTTAAGGCAGCATATGCATACGAGAAATTTTAATCAATATTTCTATGAGATGCTTTCGTGTGCTTGAACATCTCTGTGTGGGGTGTGTGTATGTGTATGTAGTGTGTGTGTTTGTTCGAAACACGCAATTGCATTTTGTTGCAAAGAGTTTGAAAAAGATACGAGACATAATTGTGATATACTCACTTTTGCAGTGTTAATTTCACTGTAGCGAACAAGTTATGTGGTATAAGGCTTGAGCAAAATACGTACAAACACATTCTCCAGAAATGTCGACTTGAAAAAAGTTGAACAGTAACTTGATCGGATGACAGCAAACCCTCCACTTATTTGCAATATAAAACGTCAAATAAAAAAAAACACAGTTTTGCCGAACATAAACTTATATGTATATGTTAAGTGCTTCACTTGTGCGGAACAAAACAACTTTATCTGGGTCACAGTCAAAGTAACAACCACTTAAAACTGGATTAACTTGTATGTCTGCTTTCGCGAATAAATATTGGGTCTGCTGCCTGCCTCGTACGCGTTGAAGTATTGAGCAGATATCACATCAGCATGCAATTACTAAACTGGCCAAGAGAATCCTAAAAGTGAAAAATTACCTCTTTAAAACAGGAGCAAACGCAGTAGTTTCTAAATAAAACACCATCGCTTTACTCCAAATATCTCTTTTTTCAAAATTTCTTCTGGTCCAAAAACCAAATACATGCATTTTAGGCCGCATTAAAGGAAGCGCACGAAGCGTTTCATCCGATTAGAGCGAAGTGACGCGATACGGCGACTCGGCGGCGAGTCCAGCTGTCAACATGGCGGGTGAACGCATCCTAGTGTTTTCCCGTTGATTTTATCGAGGCGGCTATGCCTGATTCACCATATCCGACTTTAGACAAACGGTACAAACTCAGGATAGGGTCATTGAATTGGTTTTCTAGAAATTGGGCAATGGCATGGACGAGATGGTGCGTGAACACCGACACTCGTTCCATAGAATCAGCAGTGTCGTCGACAACAGGGCGCCAAAAAAACTCTTGCGTTGCACACTAACGGCTGCACAGCTCAGGAAACAATTTCCCGGTGATCACGCAATGCCCCTAGTGCAAAACCGGTCGGTTTTTATTGATGCGCTTAGTCCCACAACGAGCGAATTATCGATTTTACCTCAAGAAACACAAACCTAAAACTCGAGCCGCTACGTGTGGGGCACTTTCCACCGAGAAACTCTCGTAGCGCTGTGATGCCCTCCCGCTTTTTATAAAAGTGGCCACTGCCACTGCGATGTTTATGTGCTAGGACCGCAGCATGATGCAATGCTCGCGCAAATTGGAGCAGGGGTTGATCACGCCCGGAAACAACTTGAAGCAGGGAAAGTTCACTGCCTTTTTTGCACATCAATAAAGTTTTGCTTCACGGAACATTTTATGCTTTGATTCCATGCAGCTGTGGCGTGAATAATGCTCAAATACTCTTGCTTTTCCCAAGCTATCGCATTTATAGAAACCCTGCATATAACGAATAATTTAGCTCTTCCGTTGACTTCGTTATAATGAGGGATTACAAAGTTTTGTTCCCAAATAGTGCGTTGTTTCTTGCTGTATGCCGAAAATACTAAGTGGCTTGGCATTTGTCATTGTAAACTTTAGATTGCATTGATAGCTTCATTTTTATTGTTTGTAGAATTAAAATAAAATCATATCTGCCATAAATGCTATGAAACCAATAACACTGTTCCTTTGGACGCATTCGTCGTTTTCTTAGGGTGAGTGATTTCTTCATTCTAGGTTTTGGAATGTTAAAGACAATGTGGTTAGATATTTGGTCGTAATCTTGTTGCACTCAGTATTACAATTATACTTCCTATCGAAGAGTGTAGCATAAAATGCAACAGGGTTTGAAATTTTTAATATTTAAACATGTTTTCTCCGCGTAAATAACGACAATGTTCTTCTAATTCCTTCTTCAGGGGTACGCCGAGAAATTTCATAGAAAATGAATTCTATAGTTCACTTTCATTCGTAAGGGCGTATTTGCCTTTCAGCGTTTCTGCCAAAAATATATGCAGACACGTGCACACACACGCGTGCGCACACACAACATACACACACTTTTATATGTATGTGTGTGTGTAAATATCTGGAAAAGGGAAAAGAAACTCAAAAGGTGGATGTAAATAGTCGAATACACGGCAAGTACAATTGCACAGTTTTACTTACTTAGCGGAAATGGGAATTGTCTTCATGAGAATATTTTACAGAGCGTTGGTGCAGTAATAATATGTAACCGTATTGGGACGAAGGCTGGTCTCATAATGCAACCTAAATCTTCGTTTCTTACTGCTATGGCTCACATATACGTGTAGCCTATAGTCAGTTTATTGAGTAAAACTTCCATTTATATATGTATACATGTATATATATTATAATATATATATATATATATATATATATATATATATATCATCGTCACCAGCCTATCTACGCCCACTGCAGGGCAAATGCCTCTCCCATTATTCTCCAATTACCTCGGTCCTGTGCCATCTGTGACCAATTTATCCCCGCAAACTTCTTGATCTCATCTGCCCATCTAATTTTCTTGCGCCCCCTGCCACGCTTTCCTTCTCTAGGGATCCACTTTGTTACCCTTAATGACCAGCGCTTATCTTGCCTTCTTATTACATGCCCTCCCCACGCCCATTTCTTCTTCCTAATTTCTACTAATATGTCTTTAACACCAGTTTGCTCCCTGACCCATTCCGCTCTCTTCTTGTCCCTTAATGTTAAACCTATCATTTTCCGCTCCATTGCCCGCTGAGTCGTTATCAATTTAAGTTGAACCCTCTTAGTGAGCGTCCAAGTTTCTGCCCAGTAGGTGAGTACCGGTAAGATGCAGCTGCCATACACCTGTCATATATATATATATATATATATATAAAAATATATATATTTATCAATGAATCAAAGAAACGTGACAAGCACACGTCATTCGGCCCTATTAAATATTTCGAAAAAAAGCCGAATAGCACTGGCAATGACGACTGCAACATTGATATGTATCTTTACCGAGTCCCTCGTCCCGTATCTCTCTGTTCTGCTACATGCATTACGAGGCACTGGCTCCAGCAGTTCGGATATGCCAATTGCTAACCCCGATCTCCGACCACGTTCTACGTGGCGGCCGCTGGGAAAGAAGACGTTCTACGTCTCCCGCGGTAGTCGAGGGGCGGCGCTAGTTGACCGGCCTCAAAGCTCTTGTAAATATAAACCCCCGCTTTAAAGTCGAGAGAGAAGCCGCTGGGGGGATAGCGTAATGGTAAACGCACCGCACCGGTTATGCGGAGATGTGGGTTCGAGTCCCGCTCCCGGAAAACGGCGGATTTTTTCTCGACTTATATTTTCGCTTATTTATCAATGAATCAAAGAAACGTGACAAGCACACGTCATTCGGCCCTATTAAATATTTCGAAAAAAAGCCGAATAGCACTGGCAATGGCGACTGCAACATTGATATGTATCTTTACCGAGTCCCTCGTCCCGTATCTCTCTGTTCTGCTACATGCATTACGAGGCACTGGCTCCAGCAGTTCGGATATGCCAATTGCTAACCCCGACCTTCGACCACGTTCTACGTGGCGGCCGCTGGGAAAGAAGACGTTCTACGTCTCCCGCGGTAGTCGAGGGGCGGCGCTAGTTGACCGGCCTCAGAGCTCTTGTAAATATAAACCCCCGCTTTAAAGTCGAGAGAGAAGCCGCTGTGGGGATAGCGTAATGGTGAACGCACCGCACCGGTTATGCGGAGATGTGGGTTCGAGTCCCGCTCCCGGAAAACGGCGGATTTTTTCTCGACTTATATTTTCGCTTATTTATCAATGAATCAAAGAAACGTGACAAGCACACGTCATTCGGCCCTATTAAATATTTCGAAAAAAAGCCGAATAGCACTGGCAATGACGACTGCAACATTGATATATATATATATATATATACACAGAAAATAAGGGTTTGCATTCAAGAAAACCTCGGAAAGCGAAGGGGAGGCTGTGGTGGGTCATCAAAACAGATGAAGGATTTCGTGAGTGAGAAAAAAAGTGGTGTGGGTTCAGATCCCACCTGGCGGCCATTTTTTCACCACTTTTTTTCTGACTCACAAAATTTTTCACCTGTTTCTATGACCCACAACAGCCTCGCCTTTGCTTTCCAAGGTTTTATTGATTCCCAACCGATATTTTCTGTCCGTTTTCCCTATTTTCTGTCTGATGCGATACAAACAAATGGTTCACCACAGGAGACGAAGCAAAAATAGAACGTATAAAGTGGCAACGTAGGAGTTGATGGACACATAAAGAGAGTAATACAAAAGTGAATTTGATGAGGGCAAACTGAAGGTTTTGTTGAAGAATACTTGCGCTGTACAGTATCGTAAAGGGCTCATAAAATCGTAATTCCACCACGTAGAACTGGGCCAGCGAAACGGGTCCTCATGTTTTATTTGACAGGAGAAACTTTCTGAAATGATATATATGCCAGCCGTCCGGTTTACTAATGCTTCCAGACCCAAGTTCATACAACGACGACATTCAATGTGTTCCATAGCAGGTGGGAGGTCTTACTATTTTCCAGAGGGACAAAGGTTGCCCCTAAAAAGGCTGGACGTAGGTGTCCGTCGCCTGTTGGTATTATTCAAGAGTACTCTAAGAGGAGACACAGACCTTCGTTTTAGTGATGGTGAACGGCGTCACTCGTTTCGGGCGCTGCAAGGGAAGTCAGATGGGGCAACGTGGAAAGGAAAAAAATGTGTGGGTTACGTATGACTGTATTGGCATCATTTTTAGTTAGCACCCTAGTTGTTGAGCTTGTATGTTGCGGAGTCACTGTCTGCGTCCTGTGAACGCCGTGAGGTGCGGCTGAGAAGATGTGGCCGCAAAGGGGGGCCCACGGATGGCACAGTACTACCAACCCGTCAGCCCACAGCTGGGACTTATCGAAGTCTTTGACTTGCTAGGTAGCGAGAACGGGAACCCAACACCGGAGGAAGGTTCACCCCAGAATAGGTAGCAGGTGAATCAAGCACCAGTGCCAGCCGCTAAGTGGTCACAAAGAAACCTCCAAGTAAAGTGGAAATCTGAGAGATGCAGCCGGATCGTGATGAGCGAGACCTCACATTGTGGAAGGCATTCTCTAATGGTTTGCCTCACGCCAGCTGATAGATATCCCTATCAGTGACCACAGGTTGTTGTCTCTCTGGTACTTCGGCGTGACGGCATCTTGCAGGTTGCCAATAAAGTACCACTCATTTTTCTGCAGATCATGGCCACACCACTTATAAATCGGTTTTTCAAAAGCGAGAGCCGCTAGCGCAAACAGGTGAATACCCTTTATAATGTAACGCAGCTGGTGTCTAAGGCATGTCGCTGTTTACGCGCTTGCACCACGCTGTAGCTTCATTGATGTATGAGGTGTACGTCTCCTGAGTCTGCAGGACATGTGCTGTGTAGATTGTTCTGTGCTCTGTTGGAGCGGGATGGTGATTAGCCAATAATGTGACGAAGCTGAGTGGTGAAACTGTACCAGTTAAGAATTCGGTCTTCGAAGTTAAACTCACGTTTTGCATGCTTCGGGAAGAGTAACATGACGTTTTTTAGCTTGTAGAGACTGTACAACCTGTTAAAGGCCTTACTCATGGGTCGCTACCGATCCATTCAAAAACGCCTCACGAAGAAGGACAGCGAACATTGGTGGATTCTGTTGACGGCGGGTGATGAAGTACGGCGAGGCGTTGGCTCAAGACGTACCTCTGCCATGGGCTTAGGTTCTTTGGGTATTCAATGACCCGAACGGGGCTCAGGACGCACTCAGAGATGGAGTTCACGGGATAAATACGCACGCTTTTCCGCGGCGTTTATTAATATTGTGGCACCCTAACCAGACAAGAACAAATACGCTAACTGTACAGCACGTATTAGGCTGTAGGTTTGGGCGAGCTAGTAATCCATGCTGTACCGCAATTGTGGGAAAAAAGTAATGAAGGCTGAAGAGACACGACACGAGACCGGGCGCACTTTCAACAGACTTTATCAGAAGAAATCACTTACTTATATTGACCACCTTCTGTCATACACAATCATCTATAAAACCAAAGGACAAAAACTTTCTAACCTGAGTGCATTACCACGGTGTTAGGGCACGTGCCACTGTTATTGCGGTTTCACGATAAATCTATGTCTTCTCCTAGGAAGTGCCTCTCCTTTTTCGTAATTGCGACGGAGGAAGTGCATACATGGCAGTCCCCAGCGCGTGCTATTTCATTGGCTTCAATGAAGTCGCGGGTGCTTTGGTTCCTGTTTATTGCTATAATATAACACTTATTCAACAATGGGGTAGTTCGCAATCCCGACAGTTGATAGTAAAGTGGACTGAGTTGGGATTTTTCACATTGTTGCCATGTTCGCTGAGTCAATCGTTGTTGCACCTCCTCGTTTTCCCCGCGTATATCTTTATGCAGTATCACAAAATGACATACACTACACAAGTAGTGCAGTCAACAAACATAACCTTGTGCTTGACTTCACAAGGTGTTTTTTTTTGTGTCTTTACAGTATCTTCTCTGCAGAAGTATCCGAGCTTGTGGGGTGCGGAAAACACGACATTGCTGTTACTTGCGGCTCCAATATATTTTAACCGGTCCAATACCTTTTGTCTTTATAGAATAACTGAATACTTATGTTTTTGCGGTTAGTTTACAGAGTACCGCTCACGGAGACACTTTACTACTTCGAAAAGATCACTATCCACTGTAGGGACTGCAAATGTACCCCCTGTTTGATAAGTATTATAATATAGTGATGAACAGGAACCAAACTACCCACGACATCATTGAGTCTAAGAAAATAGAACGTGCTGGGGACTGCTGTGTATGTACTCCCTCCCTCGCACTTACGGAAAAGACGATGCGCTTCATTGGAGAAGACAACGATTTATCGTAAAATTGCAATAGCAGTTGCACATGACGTAAGAGAGTGGTAGTGCTTAGAGGGGACGGGGTGTTTGTTCCTTGGTTTTTTGGGTGATTGTGTATAAGAGTGGGCACTATGGGTTTGTGATTAATTCTTAATAGAGTTTACTAAAAGTGCGCTCGGAATGGTTTGGTCTTCCTCCAGTCTTCGTTACTTTTTTAGCACAATTGAAGTACACTATGATGGCGCATCGGAAAACACAAAAAGTGATCATTGATGAGCAACACTGGTGACAAAACATGAGGGAGGCGTTGGCCATTCGTACTACGAAGATTCCCGGTAAACAATATATGTATATATATATATATATATATATATATATATAGTTAAGAGAAAAGGTTCCTGGCTATGAGGTTAGCTGTACGATAGAGAAGTCAAACTGAAAAACATAACAACATTTATTCTAACGTTTCGACCGGGGGCCGGTCTTTTTCAAAGATACTTTTCAAAGACCGGCCCCCGGTCGAAACGTTAGAATAAATGTTGTTATGTTTTTCAGTTTGACTTCGCTATCGTATATATATATATATATATATATATATATATATATATATATATATATATATATATATATATATATATATATATATATATATATATATATTGTATTAATATATGTTTATATAGACATAAAATAGGCGTTGGCAGTCAAGAAAATATCGGAGCGCAAAGGGGAGGTTGTAGTGAGTCATAGAAACACATGAAGACTTTTTCGAGTCCAAAAGAAAGTTGAAAAAATACTCGCCGTGTGGGATCCAAACCCACAACCTCCAAAATACCGCTCTCCAGAAGGCATTTGACCGACTTGCGCATACAATTCTTTTCTCAGTGTTACAACACATTAACGTAGGATCCGTCATCCTCAAAGGTGTAAAGATATGATACAATCAGTGCTCAGCTAGGGTTATTGTAAACCCCTACGCTACCGGTGGCGTTGTTTCCCGACGGCTTTCTCGGGTATTTATGTTAAGGTAATTTTTTTGTTTCCCGCACTTGAGGGTGGTAGCGGGCGCTACTAAGACTACTCGGGGTGAAGGGGACTTTTTTAACCCCCACGGCGTGCCTCGAGTGTCTACGACATATCGCGAGTGGTCGACCAGCGTTGAACCTCCTTAAGCTTCCTTTAACACCAAGAATGCCAAAACATGCCAAAGCATGTAGCGAATCAGAAAATATAAAATGAATGCCTTGCTAAAATAGGACACAAAAGAGGGCCAGCATTCAAGAAAACGCCGGAAAGCAAAGGCGCTATTGTGGTGAGTAATAGAAAAAGATGAAAAATGTTTAGTCAGAAAGTAGTGAAAAGAAATCCCGCCATATCGACGAAGGGAATAATGATGGGAGGGGCGAAGCCATATTGCTTATCGGTAAAACAGTGAAACATTCGCGCGCACATCTTATAAACACTCTACACGTCAAGCTTACCACCACTCTGTTCACAAGCTCATCGACGACGTCGATGTTTGTACTGATCACGTAGGATTTGTTTGGGACGATGAGAATCTCTATGATAAGTTGGCGAATTCGGTGTGTGACATTTTAGCCACCTCGGCAATCACCTTCTGCAGACCGTCTTGTGTCGCGTACCTGCGGTACATGTCCTGATCTCACAGGAGACGAACGACCACACCTTCTTCCTCTTCGGTTTGTTTGGTAGCAACAAATGCGTTGAACGTTTTGACCTCATAGGGCAATCTTTGGTTGGCGAATGCCTAGTGGTATCCTGCCAGAATCATTATTAATGTGCCGGATACCGCAGCAACGAGGTACGGGACAAGGCTTGAGCAAGAGGAGCTTCGCCCCTAAAATGCTCGCCGCTGGCTACCACACAAAAAATTCAGAAAACAAAAAATACCTTAACATAAAAACACGAGGAAATGGTAGGGAAACAATGCCGCCGTTAGCGTAGCGGTTATCACACCAGACCGTTATCCTAGAGGAAGTGGGTTCGGATCCCACCCGGCGGTCATTTTTTCACCACTTTCTTTCTGGCTTAAAAAAATTGTCATCTGTTTCTATGACCCGACACAACCTCCCCTTTGCTTTCCGAGGTTTTCTTTACTGCCAACCCTCATTTTATGTCTTATTTCACCCAGCCCCTCATTTCCATTTTCCTATTTATATATTTTTATATATATATATATATTTTCTATATACATATATAAATATATATTTTTATACATTTATATATATACACATATATATATATATATATATATATATATATATATATATATATATATATATATATATATATATATATATATATATAGGAATTAGCAGTCAAGAAAACCTCGGAAAGCAAAGGGGAGAATGTGGTAGGCCATAGAAACAGATGAAGGATTTCTTGATGCAGAAATAAAGTTGTGAAAAAATGCTGGCCGGGCGGGATCCGAACCCACGACTTCCAGAATACCGGTCTAGTGTGATAACCAATAACCTACCGGCGGGGCTGTTTCCCCACCACCTTCTCGGGTATTTATGTCAAGGTATGTTTTTAGATGCAGAGCATCTGATTCAGTCGCCTTGTCCCTCCAGCGTCGTCGTCGTTGTCGTCGGAGTTGTCCACCAAGCCCCATTCTCCTCGCCGCGCCAGCTGCGTTCTCCGCCGCTCACCCCTCTCTCCTCTCCGATAGCGAACACTCTCTCCCGAGGGGCATTGGATTCGATTCGATTCGATTGGATTGGCTTGGCTTGGCTTGGCTTGGCCTGGCTTGGCTTGAATTGGATTTGGATTGGATTGGATTAAAGTGTATTGTGTTGGATTGTGTTGCGTCATAGCCGCTGCACGTTGTGTCATAGCCGCGGCAGACGCGCTGGGGCCGGCGCATGTGCAGTACTCTCTCTTCCGCGGTTTCCTCTCCTTCGGGCGCGCTGCGCTTATAACCGGTGTGCCGTTCTCCGGCGAAGCAACGTCCATGCCTGGCTCAAACACCTAGACTCCATGCCGCTTTACAACTACGCCAACGACGTCATCGACTGGGACCGGCTTATGCAGTTCCCTCAAAGTTATGCGCGCTATAAAACGCGGTCCCTTCGCCGCTCCGCCTATGCGTCGCATCTACACAGGGGTTCCCGCGAGGGAAAGTGGGAGTATTTTATTCCTGCACTTGGGGATGGTAGCCAGCGACTGCCATCCCTTATTGCTGTCCTAATTCAACGAGCCCCTCATTTTCCTATTCTGATTCGCTACATGCGTAACAAGGGCATCTGTTCTGACAGTCTTTGTGCCATAGGGAGCTTAAGACGTTTCAAAGCTGGTCTACCACTCTCTACATGTCTTAGACACTCGAGTTTCCGCCAGGGGGTAGAAGGAAGGACTTCTTCACCCCTAGTAGTCCGAGTGGCGGTGGCTACCACGCCCTAGTGTCGGAAACAAAAAAAAAACTTTGAGTTATATACCCGAGAAAGTTGTGGTTAAACAGCCCCGCCAGTAGCGTAGCGGTCATCGCACCAGATCGGTATTCTGGAGGTCATGGGTTCGGACAGCAACCGGGAGGCGTGTTTTCCTCACTTCCTTTCTGGATCAATATTTCTTCATCCGTTTCTATAACCAACCGCATTCTCCCATTTGCTTTCTAAAGTTTTCTGGACTGGTTAAAAAGAAGGTCCCCTTCACCCCGAGTAGTCCGAGTGGCGCTGGCTAGCATCCCCAAGCAGAGGAAACAAAAATCATCATCATCATCATCATCATCATCATCATCATCATGATCACCAGCCTATCTACGCCCCCTGCAGGGCAAAGGCCTCTCCCATTATTCTCCAATTACCTCGGTCCTGTGCCAACTGTGAACAATTTATCTCCGCAAACTTCTTGATCTCATCTGCCCATCAAACTTTCTCCAGCCCCCTGTAACGCTTGCCTTCTCTAGGGATCCACTCTGTTGCCCTTAATGACCAGCGGTTATCTTGCCTTCGCATTACATGCCCTGCCCACGTCCATTTCTTCTTCTTAATTTCTACTAATATGTCTTTAACACCAGTTTGCTCCCTGACCCACTCCGCTCTCTTCTTGTCCCTTAATGTTACACCTATCATTTTCCGCTCCATTGCCCGCTGAGTCGTTCTCAATTTAAGTTGAACACTCTTAGTGGGCCTCCAAGTTTCTGCCCCGTAGGTGAGTACCGGTAAGATGCAGCTGTCATACACTTTCTTCTTCAGCGACAATGGTAGGCTGCTATTCATTATTTGAGAATGTCTGCCATATGCACCCCACCCCATTCTGATCCTTCTAATTATCTCTGCCTCATGGTTGGGATCTGGGGTCACAACTTGGCCTAAGTATATATATTCGCTTACCACTTCCACTGCCTCGCCATCTATCTCAAAATGCTGTGCTGTCACGAGGTTATTGATCATTACTTTTGTTTTCTGCATATTAATTTTCAGGCCCACGGTTCTACTCTGTTCGGCCAGTGTGGAAAGCATGCTTTGCAATTCGTCCCCCGAGTTACTTAGCAAGGCAACGTCATCAGCAAATCTGAGGTTACTGAGGTATTCTCCATTAACCCTTACTCCCACCTGTTCCCAATCCAACGTTCTGAATACTTCTTGTAAGCATGCTGTTAATAACATTGGAGAGATTGTGTCTCCTTGTCTGACACCCTTCCTTATAGGTATTTTACTGCTCTCCCTATGGAGTATGATGGTAGCTGTAGACCCATTATAGATATCCTCTAGTATTCTTACATAATGCTCATCTACCCCCTGGTTCCGTAATGCCTGAATGACGGCTAGGGTTTCGACCGAGTCAAATGCTTTCTCATAATCTGTGAAGGCTAGATATAGGGGTTTAGTATACTCAGCGCACTTCTCTATTACCTGATTGATCGTGTGAATATGGTCCATTGTTGAATAACCTTTGCGGAACCCTGCTTGTTCTTGTCAAACAAAAATACTTTGACATAAATACACCAGAAAGTGGAGGGGAAAATCGCCCAGCCGGCAGCGAAGTGGTTATCGCACCAGCCCGGTATGCTGGAGGTCGTGAGTTTGGATCCCACGTGGCGGGCATTTTTGCTCCACTGTCTTTTTTTTAAATTCTGTCTTATTTTCAACGAGCCCCTCAATTCCCATTATGATTATATATATATATATATATATATATATATATATATATATATATATATATATATATATACATAAACATATATATATGTATATATGTATATACATATATATACACAACACATTGTAACGGGGAAGGATCACCGAATGCGGCCGCTTCAACCTCGCCGGCGTATATGGTGACTTGCCACCAGCGCGACACTCCATCTTCCACTGGACTTCTTGGAGACGATGTCGCTGTGTGGCGGGACCAGGACAACCACGTCACGCAGTTTTACAGGTTGGACAATATCTTCGAGCTACAGAATGTCGGTTTTCTGTTGACTGGAGTTTTTCGCCGTTGTATTTTAACTAACAGCACACCTAAGCCGATTTTGCCTCTTTCGCTGAAAATATACGTTAGGCATTTGGATCACTGTGTGATTGCTCAGATGGGGCCTACAAGAAACTGCAGACCCGTAGGCAGCGCCCAGGTGATATTTATGCGTCTGATATTGAGGACGCCCTCGCCCTGTGCCGTCGGGTTAACACAGACGTGTCAGCACAGGTCGGCAGGCTCACTGAGTGCAATCACTTACCTCCCACCTACGACTTTTGGTGAGCGGTGAGTGAACCTCGCCCTTGTCATGGGGACTGCGGAGTATGCTTGCATGTGAGTGTGAGTCCCATGCGCAGTGGACCTAGCTCACCCGTCGCGAGACCGAGCGTCAATCGCGGCTTTGGTGTCGATGTTGCCTAGTATCCACAGTAGCCGCTCCCTGTGATGGTTGTTAACTGTGGGATTGCTTTTAGCTACGGAAATATGTCGTCACCGAATCGTGCTGCGGGGCACCCTAGAAATAAATATCTGGTGGCGGGCTTATTTCCGAATATTATTTGGATGACTTTCTTACGCGTTAATGGGCTAATAATGTTCAGTTCATGACTCAAGGAGGGTCTTTGGCACTCGCGTGCGATGTGGACATGAGGAGTAGTGAGCAAGAGCGAGTGCAAGTGGTGACGGCTTATGGTGAGTGAGGAAACGCGAAAGGTGAGCGTGAACGCCAGTGAGTGCCAGTGGTGAGCTACAGTGCAGTTTTGTGCGAGTGGTCACTGCAAGCAGTGAGCGTGAGCGCGAGTGGGTGCGAGTTTTGAGGGCGATTGGTCAGCATGAGTGTGAGTGGGTACCCAAGAAAATATATATTTTTCTGCGTCAGTGGGAGTGAGTGGATCCCCGTTTTCTCGATGTACGTATGTAAAAGGCTGACAACGTTCATCAACTCCTTAAAGGCATCGCAGTTTGAGTTTAACTGGCCTGCCCTGTAAAATGACACTAGTGTGTATGATGTTCCGAGTCGGAACAACATTCGATTAGTTGAAAAGTTCTACACTGCCACTCGCTGGCCCAGTGGCTGCAATGGAAGGTGACGCAGCATCGGCTATGGCCGGCAAGCTTAAGCACGGCTTGTCCGGCGGGAACTACAAGCTTGTGCAGAAGACAAACTCCAAGAGCTCTGTGGGGGGAAAATTTCTCACCGTGTTGGACTCCAGAACGTCAGTACCCGAAGGACATGTTCAGTGTCGGTTGTGCAAATCTTTCTTTGTCTACGATTCTGCAAAAACCGGGACGTCCCATCTCAGTCCTCCCAAGTGCAAGGATTCATCGAACATGCAAGTATTTCTTCTTTTTTCTCACCTCAATGCCCTAAACCTTCCGTGCCCATGGTGCAAAGGTCAGTCCAAGTATAAAAATTTAAATCCGAAGTAGTCGCTTTGTGCTTACGCTATTAGGTTAAAAACAGGAAACGTTTTCGGGCTCATGTTTATAGCCTTTTGGACTCGGACTGATATTTAGAAAGTCTGGCGGGCACGGACTTATTTTATTAAATTCTACCGGACTCGGGTAGGGCTCAGGCTCATATTTTAAATTTTTGTCGGGCTCGGGCCGGGCTCGGGCTCACGTTTTAAAAACTTGTCGGGCCTAGAAATCACGGCCCGTGCAGTACTCTTGTTCCTACCACTTCAGCGCCTCGACCAGCTACAATCAATTAGCCTGTAGCCAAGGCATTATTCTGCTCGTCTTCCTCATGAGTCGGAGCCGGGGCCCCTATGCATGATATCATTCGCGAAGAGCTGCAACCGAATGGCTCCTCGTCTTCTCATGGTGACCGCTCCACCCAGCCTATTACTGATCCACGGGGTTTTAATAAAAAGGAACTGGTGTTCATGACGTGCAGTCCACGCGCCGCCCCCGCAGAATTTCTCGCCGCGCAATTGTATGCAGACGCAGTTTCAGGTCCGCAGGCCTTGCCGATCGGTATTGCTGTGGCTCGGACCATGGTGGGCTAGTTAACAGCCATTTCCTCAAGGCCGCCTGTTTCAAATGAAAGTTTGAGCAAGTGATCGCGTAAGGATTTCCGGCGCAACGAACAGCCAGTCTGCCAGTCCGCGGATTTTTGAATCCGCGACCACATCTCGATGCCGTGACGACGGTGGCCGCGAGATGATTGGCGAGGCTAGGACCGCTACGAGCGCGTCGTTTGCTGAAACTACGGCCTTCGACGACCTGCATTGAAACATAAAGACCGCTCCCTGTCACCTCAGTATTCGCGAGACAGAGTTCGCCGTCATAACTTTGCCAGAAGCCATTCCCTTTCGCGTGAAAATCCATTCGTCTCACAGCTTCGCCCCCTTTTCAACGACGTCAACCACCCACCGGGCAACTAGATACGAAGTTTGGGGAGGGTAAACTTCATCGTGCTAACAGTTCAAAAATGGTCTAGCTCGTCTCTAAAACGCTTTACAGTAATCATTGAAGGAGAATTTGGGCAAGCGTTATTTCAGAGTGGAGAAAGTAGTGCTGCTATGCACTGTTGTCTGTGTGCTCGACTACGCAAGTTGAAGACACCCTACAATGACCCTTCGTTGTATAATGTAAAGGGAACTCTGATACAGCCTGCCGCATCTTGTTAGGCACGTGTAATCATCGGAAATGATCATCACTATATTGAATCTGCTATTTTGTTACAGTGTGCACGTGAAATATGTTTGGGTGGGACATCGTTACTTTAGGTTCTGCGGCTATATCCTGATAACATCACCTTGATGAAAAATCTCCCCGACAAACTGAACGCTATCCCAAATCTTCAACACGCCATATACGCTGACGACGTCACACTCTGGTGTACAAAGGGTAGCCCCGGCGAGCAGGAATACACGTTGCAACAGGGTCTCGATATCATCAGCGGGCACGCCCATGACGTAGGACTCACCTGCTCAAACGAGAAATCAGAATATGTAGTGGTATTAGACAACAGAACCAAGAAAAATAACCAATATCGCAACCTAATTAATCTGACAGTAAACAACTTGCCCATCCCTCGCCGTAGCCACATCAAGGTCCTGGGCTTCATCCTCCAACAAGACGGTAAAAGTACAGAATGGGTCAAATCCATCATTGCTCAAATTAACCAAATTCACCAAATGCTCCGCCGCGTGACGCGACACCATCAAGGCCTCCAAGAACACGAATTACGCAAAGTAGTGGAAGCCCTCGTGTTCTCACGCGTCATGTATGCATACCCTTTTCAGCGCCTTACCAAGACACAAGCCAACAAAATCGAAACAGCCATAAGAAAATGCATCCGCATAGAAATGGGAGTGCCTCTCTACGCTCCCGCAGCATTAATTAATGACGCTGCCCTCCACAACACGCTTGAAGAAAAAGCCTCAGTTTATCATGAAGCTCAGCACCACCGACTAACAACTTCAATGCAAGGGCGGGAGATTCTTCGCGCCCTCGGGTATCCCACCGACCACCTCCCACCCATCACTCCCTCGCCGCCACCCTGGGAAAGCATACCAAGAATCACTGTGCTACCCATACCAAAACACATGAGTCAAGCCACAGATCAAGAACGTAGAGCATCGCGCGCTCAACATCTGCCCGAACCAATCCATGACACCTACTACACGGACGCCCGTTTTGTGGACCATACAACGACTACGGCATCGGTTGGCCCCTGCACAGCTCACGTACGGCATCACGTCAACGTCCCCTCGCCCACAGCTGCAGAGACTCAAGCCATCGCAGAAGCCATTACACTTCACCAGCATCGGACCGCCCACATTACAGTCCGCACGGACAGTCAGGGAGCACTTCGAGGCTTCGCCTGGAATGACATTCCATCCCCTGTCCACACTAGCCTGACAACATATATGCACGCGCATCCCCACCTACACGTTTTCCTCGAATGGATCCCTGGCCACCAAGGCATAGAGGGTAATGAACGAGCTCACGCTCTGGCCCGCGACGCTCATTTCCCGGGCAGCCCTCAGCCGTGGCCTGAGGAATACAATCCAAAAGAGGATAGAGCAATGCACCATAAAAGGCGCCGCGAACATCTCGGCAACCTCCGCAAAGCAAGAATGGTACTTCCCTCCCCATCTAAATTTATGTCACGGAGACACGCTACATATATTAGACAGGCGCAGACATTGTCCCTCCCCTGTGATCTGTTCCTCCACTACATACAAAAGTCACCAGGCCGTCCGCACTGTCAGGTATGCGGTGGCTATCCGGACAATGAACATACATATTGGCGCTGTGTACGGGCGACCTCGTCTTCCACATTTCTTTCGACCAACCCCTTCCCCCCTGATATTCCCTACTCGTGGTCTAGCTGGGCCGCTCCCCCTGAAAACCTACGGGCAGCCCTGTGGTCCCTCTTGGCTGCCCACATTGAAACTCTTTGTGCACCTCCGCCAAGCCCACCACCGTCGGAGGACCGTGGAACACCCCCTTCCTCCGTGGACTGATAACTCCGCGGCTCGGACTTGAGCTGCCTAATAAAGTTTCATCTCTCTCTCTCTCTGGTTTTGTCGACACCAAATGGAAAGAATACTTGGCAGAGAGGACAAGCTGCTGTTTGTTTCTCCTTGCACATGACAGAAACGGTGCCTAAAGAGAGGTAGGAACCTATTTTAAACCCTTTCGTTATTGTCCCGAAGCCAAGGACGACGCAGTTGTCTTGAAGGAGAAACAAGTTTATTGGAGCGAACTTGTGCTCTTCTAACAACTCAAAAGAACACACAGGCGGCGAAGCAGCGCTCAACAAAATGACTAGCACAGGCGAGTGTCGTCGAATGAGTGCCGCGGCGTCTGCTCTGCAGGCTTTTATGTTTCGGCGCAAGTGTTTCGGGAAACGTCAATGCACATCCAGAATATTGTTGATCACAGAAGAATATTCTGCTCTAATGACGTTAGGGCGAAACAGTCTGCTTATCTGAATGTGATAGCCCGTGCGGCATAAAAGTAAAGAATGTAAGACGCGCTTCGTTTAGAATGCACATAACAAAGCCGGGCGTGGCCCGGCAGTAAAAAAAACAATAAATAAACAAACTCATACATGGTTCGCGGCCTTACCCCACCTGTAAGAGTGCATCAACCCGATGCTAAAATAAAACACAGTCCGAACGAACAACAACAAAAAAAGTCCGTCATCTTGCATAGTAAGGTTTCAAGCGAACTACGTGGACGACTTCGGGCCGCGTGCGTCGTCGTGATGTTCCGGAATCACCATCGGGGATCACCTCGTAGGTAAGTTGGCCGACACGTCGTAGAATCTGGTAGGGTCCGAAATACCGTCGCAGAAGCTTCTTACTTAGTCCGCGTCGACGGATGGGAGTCTAAACCCACACACCATCCCAAGGGTGGTACTTGGCGTCTTGGCGTCAGAGGTTGTACGTCCGGCATCCACCAGCTGCTGGTCCGTTGTACGAACTCGAGCCAGCTGGTGGGCCTCCTCCGGACGCTGAAGGTATCCTTGGACGTCGGCGTTGATGGTGTCATCTTCTACGTGCGGAAGCAAGGCGTGGAGCATCGTAGTCGGCCGTCTTCCGTATACAAGCTCGAACGGCGTCATCTGCGTAGTTTCCTGGATAGCCGTGTTGTACGCAAAGGTGACGTACGGTAGCACTTCGTCCCAAGTCTTATGTTTAACGTAGACGTACACTGACAACATATCCGCGATTGTCTTGTTCAGGCGTTCCATTAGTCCATTCGTTTGGGGGTGGTACGCCGTCGTTCTTCGGTGATCCGTGTTGCTGTAGCGTAATATCCCTGGCATCAGCTCCAAAGTAAAGGCCGTTCCGCGGTCCGTGATTAGGACTTCCGGGCTCCATGTCGCAGCACAACTTGGCTTATCAAGATCTTTGCGACTTCGGAAGTGCGGCAGTCTCTGCGTAGCGCGTCATGTAGTCTGTCGCTACAACAATCCACTTGTTCTCGAATCGGGATGTAGCGAACGGGCCCAGAAGGTCCATTCCAATCTGTTGGAAGGGCCTAGATGGGACGCCGATCGGTTGCAGAAGTCGGCGGGTCTCGTCGTTAGCGTTTTTTGTCGCTGGCATTCACGGAAGCTCCGAGCGTAGTGGGTGACGTCGGATGCAAGGCGGGGCCAGTAGTACTTCGCCTTGATTTTCCCAATTGTGCGAGCTGTGCTGATATGTCCGGAAGACGGGTCGTCGTGGCACGCTTCCAAAATTTCGTCACGAAGGTCCGCGGGGATGACGAGAAGGTAATTCGCTCTTGTTCCGGGGCTGAAATTCTTCTTCACGAGGACGGAGTTTTTCAGGCTGAATGCAGGTACGTTGCGTTTGAAGGCCCTGGGCACGGTGAGGTGGCATCCTTGGAGGTAGTCGATCATGACGCGGAGATCGGTGTCGGCACGCTGCTGTGTCGCCATGTGGCTCTCAGTCACGACTACAAAGAACGCGCTGTCTTCATCGGAGTCTTGTGGTGGATAGTCGACGGGGGCACGGGACAAGCAGTCGGCGTCGAAGTGTTTCCTGCCAGATTTATAGACTACGGTAACGTCGAATTCTTGCAGGCGCAAGCTCCATCTACCAGGACGGCCAGAGGGGCCCTTCAAATTTGCGAGCCAACACAGCGCATAGTGGTCTGTCACAACCTTGAATGGTCTTCCATATACTAATGGGCGAAATTTTGAAATGGCCGTTATAATATCGAGGCATTCTTTCTCAGAGGCTGAGTAGTTCCTGTCTTCCTTGGACAGACCACGGCTGGCATATGCGATTACTTTCTCGCACCCTCTTTGCTTTTGCACGGGGACGCCACCCAAGCCTATATCACTGGATACGTGTGAATATTCGTTTCAGCATTTTCGCCGAAATGCGCGAGCACAGGCCGGCTTTGCAGGCATTGTTGCAGCTCGCAGAAGGCTGTTTGTTGGGCATTTTCACAGCTGAAAGGGGTGCTATCTTTCGTCAAGCGCATGAGTGGCTCTGCAATGTGTGCGAAGTTTGCGACGAAGCGCCGGTAGTATGCGCACAGCCCGAGAAATCTCCGCACGCCCTTCTTATCTTTCGGTCTTGGGAAGTTCGCTATGACGGATGTTTTCGCCGTATCAGGCCGGACCCCCGTGCCATTGACGACGTGACCCAGAAACTTGAGCTCCTCGTACGCGAAGGGGCACTTCTCAGGCTTTAGCTTTAACCCCGACGTACGGATGGCCTCGAGTACAGACTGCAACCTTGCAAGGTGTTCGTCGAAAGTCCGGGAGAATACCACAACGTCGTCGAGGTATACGAGGCAGGTGTTCCCCTTCAGGCCAGCTAGCACAGTATCCATGACTCTTTGGAACGTTGCGGGTGCCTCCATAGCCCAAAAGGCATCACATTGAACTCGTATAGGCCGTCCGGGGTTATAAATGCAGTTTTCTCTCGATCTCTCTCGTCCACTTCAATTTGCCAGTAGCCTGTCTTCAGATCCATCGATGAGAAGTACTTCGCGTGGCAGAGATTGTCGAGGGCGTCGTCGATTCGGGGCAGGGGGTACACGTCCTTTTTGGTGATCTTGTTCAATCGCCGGTAGTAAACGCAGAACCTCAGTGTGCCGTCTTTTTTCTTCACGAGTACGACCGGCGCCGCGCACGGACTTTTCGATGGCTGTATAATGTCGTCGTTGAGCATTTCATTGACTTGAGTCCGGATGGCTTCGCGCTTGTGTGAAGATACGCGGTATGGTGACTATAGGGTAGGTCGGGCTCCATCCTCTGTTATTACGCGGTGTTTCGTCATGGTGTCTGGCGTTAATTGGAGTTCGACGAAAAACAACCTTTGTAGCGACGCAGCAAAACCAATAACTTGTGCTTTTCTTCTTGCGGTAGCGCCGGATTCACGTCGAAGGGATGCCGAAGCTTGAATGTATCGTCGGGTGCGTGTTCAAAGTCGGCTACTGCGATCACGTCACTTGCTTGTTGCGTTTCTTCGAGGAAGGCAATTGAAGCGCCCTTGTTTAAATACTGGTACTCCTGAGTAAAATTTGTGACCAAAACATGGGATTTGCGCGGCTTAAACCGTGCAATGCCTCTTGCGACAGACACACCGCTGTCGAGAAGCAACCTTTTGTCACACTCCACGATAGAATCGACGTCGGGAGCAGCACCTTCACAGTAGACGCTGACCATCAAGCTTGCGCGGGGTGGCAGGGTGACGTGGTCATCGGCGATCCTTACAGCTGCACGGTGTGCGGGGTTCGATTCCGGCGTCATGGAGTGACCGGAGGAAAAAGTTATCGACTTCTTATGCAGATCAATTATTGCGCCGTTGTGCGTCAAAAAGTCCAATCCGAGAATTACGTCGCGGGAGCAGTTAGGCAAAATGAAGAACGCCGCTGGGTACGTAGTGCCGTCTATCGTGACGCGCGATGTGCACGTTCCACTTGGTGCCACGAGGTGGCCTACTGCCGCACCAGCGGCGGCTTCGGCAACGACTACCTCGTAGGGATACCAGACTGCGGTGACGTCACCGGCGGCATGAAATGATAAGCAGGCTTCGGGGAAGCAGGCGGAGAAGGCGGGGGAAGCTCGAGCTCCCCTCATCGGCAGCGATCCTCCTCACGCAGGGAAGCGACGATTGCAGCCTGATGGGCAAGCCCAGCCACATTGTCCCGCCGCAGAAGCCGGTTCTCCTCGCGCAGCTCCGTGACAACATCCCCGAGAAAAGAAAGGCTGGCGCAGGCTTCGGACAGGAGATTCTTCAACGCAGCTACCTCTGCGCGTAGGTCCGCCGAAGGGTTGAAGCTTGCTCCGACAGGGGACGCCACTCGTTTGCGCCGGGATGTTCGCTGGCTCGGAGTCTTCGCTGGCTTGGTCACTGGGGTCGCTAGCCCTAGCGGGTGACGCCGCAGCCACACACATATTGCAGACGAACGGCTGCTCACTGGAGATCGAACGCTGCAGTTCGTCGTCCGGAAAAACAATGCACTTTCTGTGTGAATGGCGTTTACACGCAGAACATCGAAAAAACTCCAGCCTGCCGAAGAAAGCGAGGCAGCAGAGGAGGCACTTGTCCTTACTGTGCGCCATCATGCGGCGATAATAATAATAATCAATCAATCAATCAATCAATCAATCATGTTTATTTACGTGCCCAGGAACAGCCACAGGCCTGAGTTCTGGCGCACGGGTAGTTACATGAAAACAAAATACAAGAAACATATAGCAAGAAACAAACAAGCGACAAGACACACACAAATTGAAGTAGTGAAAATGACAGAAATAAAGCACAGGCGGAGCCTTGGTACAGGTAAAAAAATAAAAAAAGAAGATGCCTATGTTGCTCTGCCCGTCGTAAAAGCCACACGACAGGCAGAGCAACAAAGTTTGACAGTAATACAACAAAAACAACGGCAAGAGTGTAGAGACAATGAAAAAACGAACAAATGACAGTAAACAGTTTCAAAAATAGGCAACTATCAGTTGGATAGACACAACCGCAGAGAAATCAAATTCCAGAAAAAAAAAGAACGACAGACATATCATAGGTGTTTAACATACTGTATTCAACAGCGTTGTACGGTAAACTGTAAAGGATTTCTGAAAGATGTCAAGGCGTTCAAAGAAGCGGTTGTAACAATTCTGTATTCTGCGCACAGGAGAATGATTGGAGTTGCGCGCAGCGGTCAAGAACGGGCGATGCGACCTGGTGGGCCTTTTTGGTACACTAAACTCTAAACAGTTAAGCAGGTCTGCGCAAGAAAGGTCACCATGAACAATTTTGTGAAGAAATGTAAGGTCTGCACGCATACGTCTGCAGTTCAAGGAAGGGATGGAAGGGACTATGGATAAGTCAGAATCAGGATGAAAACAGTGATTGTGATGACGGTGCTTAAATATGGATAAAAACTTCTTCTGCACACGTTCTATTAATTCACTACTAGATTTGGAGATGCCGTTCCAGGCAACAGAAGCATATTCTAACTGTGGTATACATATTGCATTGTATAGCATTAGAAATGGATCTGGAGAAGAGAATTCCTTTGTAATCCGACACACATTTCCAAGGCTTCAGAGTGCTCGCCGGGTGATGAGCCTAATATGAGGAGAAAAAGAGAGGGTACTGTCGAAAAGCACCCCTAGGTCTCTAAACTCCTCAACCCTTTGCAGAGGAGCTCCCTCAATACTGTAGGAAAACAGCAGACGGTGGGTTTTCCGGCTGTAGGTGACAACCTTTGTTTTAGTGGGGTTTAAAATTAGGCAGTTTTTCCTGCACCAGACCGATAATTCCGACACATCCCTCTGCAAGGCACAGCAGTCCTGAACACCGCTAATGTGCCTAAATAGTTTGACATCATCAGCATAGAGAAGAAAAGAAGAGTTTGTTAACACTGTTGAAACATCATTGATAAAGACAGAAAACAATAATGGACCCAGCACAGAACCCTGGGGTGCACCACTTGTTGCAGGGTAAACACTAGACTTTTTGTAGTTAACATCTACATAAAAGGCCCGGTCAAGGAGATAGTTGGACAACAAGGCAACAAGGCTTGCGTCTACACCGGACTTAGCAAGCTTGTTAATTAATAACTGATGGTTCACCACATCAAACGCCTTACTGAGGTCAAAATAAATAACGTCCAACTGGCCGTTTTCACAAACTGCAGCCGAAGCCTGTGTCATAAAGCTTGCAAGATTTGTGACCGTCGATCGACCCGAGAAAAAGCCGTGCTGATTTGGTAGCACAACGTTCTTGATCCAGGCAGCAAGAACTTTGTGCAGAGCTGACTCAAAGAGTTTTGAGGCGACACAAAGGAGTGAGATCGGGCGATAGTTAGAAAAGGCTGACTTATCACCAGACTTAAATATTGGAAAAATTCGAGCGATCTTCCATGCACGAGGAAATTTACCTAAAAGTAAGCACTTATTATAAATGGAAGTTCAGACAGGTACAAAAATGTTCCCGTAAGCCTTCATGAGGGCTGCTGGAATTCCATCTGCACCACAGGAAAATGATGGTTTCATCCGTTGAAGGCTATCATTGACAATTTTTTCATCGAACCTAAGTGTGTTAAAATTAGAGTTATTAAACGATAAGCGTTCGTCGTTGCCATCTGGCAGTTGAAAGACAGAATGAAAGTACTGAGCGAAACTGGTGGCAACATCGTCAACCTCTTCACCATCGGAATTAAGCAGGCTAACGTGTTCTTTAGACGCCTTAGAACGGCCGCGTACATACCTCCAGAATTTAGCCGGTTTCTGAGACGCAGCAGCCTCTAACGATTCTATATAGAGCTGGTGGTCACGCCGGTAGATGATTTTACAAAGAGAGCGATACCGACTAAACTCCGCTTTCCACTTGTCGAGCCCAGAACGCTTGGCCTTTTTGTGGGCGCTATCCTTAAGTTTAAGCGAACTTCGAAGTTCTTTAGAAAACCAGTGGGGAAATTTGGAAGGAACAGGCTTATAATAAGGGATATACTTTTCCATGCCACTTCTGACTATTTCGGTAAAACGTCGAACCTGTTCGTCAACATCACTGACATCCAAAACACTAGACCATTCAGCAGATGAATAAAAGTGATACAGCCCAGCATAATCTCCACGCTTGAAAGCATATCGCGGGACTGAACAATTGTCAACACCGCCAGAGCGATGCTGGGTCGCGACCGAGACAGAGACAATAAGAGGGGGTGAAACTTGTCGGGGTGCACAAGGGATATTTCGGAGGCACACACTTGTACGTTTTTTAAGTTTGAGAAGCACACATCTAGAACATTACCACAAGAGTTTTCTATGCGGCAAAACTGCTGCATGGAGGTGAACGACTGAAAATCTAATAGCATGCTGCATTTCTGCGCTGCATAATGGTTTTTGTGCTCAAAGGAAAGACTGTTCCAGCGAATACCTGGGGTGTTGAAGTCTCCAAGTATGATGAGCTTATGGTTGGAGTGTGCATTTGAGACATTTTCTATGGATGTGAGTGTTCGAATAAATTCAGAAGGTAATACATCCGGGGATATATAGAATGCACCGATGAGTAGCTTGTCGCCCTTCGTGAGGCCTACCTCAAGCCAGACTGATTCGTCTAGGGTCTCGAGGTCAGCACGCCGCATGCACTGCACTGAATGATCAACGGCAACGAGAACCCCGCCACCTTTTTGTTTAGGTCCCGTTAATTTTCTGTCGCTTCTAAAGATTTGATAGTTAGAAGGGAAATAGTCGGAAGACGAGATATCATCGGAAAGCCAGGTTTCAGTAATGACAACAGCAGAAAATTTACAGCATACAATATTTCTAATAAATTCAGAGGACTTAGTTCGTAGACCTCTAGTGTTTTGATAGTATATGTCGAAACTCTCGTACTTACTGATCATTTTCAGTTATTTCAGAGCTGTGCAGCATACCAGGGTGGACCTTGCCTTCAAACGGCTTGAAAAGGCAGCCTTTTGGCAACATAGACGGGTCGCTCAGGCGCCTAAAACACTCCTCGTTAACAGTTACGCAAAAAGATGAATAGGAGTTGTACTTAGTCCTAAGGCGTTTGCACGACAATGGCGTAACTTGCACAGTTGACAAGTGGGCCAACAGTTGAGCAGATGTGGTGTTAGCCGACAGTTTTGAAACAAAGATGGCCCTGGAGCTGGGTGGTCGGTGTACCACAACCAACTTAGAAGCTTCCGACGCACCCACGCGGGGAGGGCTCCTTTTCTTCTGCAAGTTCGTCGGCGGGCCATTAATCGCAGTGTCGGACCTAGGAGGCAGGGGCAGAGGGTGGAGCGAAGGGGAAACCAAAGTGCTCAAGGCCGTAGCAGGTTGACTGCTGGGGCGGTCAACGAACGGCGAAGCGGTGGTAGATGACAGGAAGGGGGCACATTCACCAGCTGCACCGGCGGCGGCTTCGGCGAACGACGACCTCGTAGGGATACCAGACTGCGGTGACGTCGCCGGCGGCATGAAAGGATTAGCAGGCTTCGGGGAAGCAGGCGGAGAAGGCGGGGGACGTGCGAGTTCCCCTCGCAGGCAGCGAACCTCCTCGCGCAGGGAAGCGACGATTGCAGCCTGCTGGGAAAGCCCAGCCACATTATCCCGTGGAAGAAGCCGGTTTTCTTCGACGGGATAATAATAATAATAATAATAATAATAATAATATAAAAATATTATAATAGTAATAAAATAATAACAATATTAGTATAAATATATAAAAATTAATAACCATGATGATGGTGATTCTGTCGACGAAGAAACCGTCTTGTATTGTGCTCACCATGCAGGGTTCGAAACGCTTTTTCAATCCCACGTCTGTGATCACATCATCTTCTATACTACCGCATTGCATACTCGTCGTATTGGCGCAGCGTAGTAGGGACACATATTAAATTGTAGTGTACGGCTTCAGCTTCGTTCCTATGAAACTGCTGTTCAAGACATGGACCACCGAACAGCCAATTCACACGACTGACCAGTTTACCCTCTTCGAACGTCGCAGTCAACCTTCTGATAGATTTCATGCCAGCCTACCGTTGATTCTTCTTCACAACATCACACATTGCCCCATCTTCCATTTTTGAACACTCCTTCACACTGGGAGTGAGACGCCACTGCTGTGCATTTTGATGGTCATGTTAGAATTTTTAATTACGAACACACTAGATTGTTCTTGAGATCTCATCTACACTACAAAAATAGATACTTACTGTAACCCGTGGGTTTAGAGCTCCATTACCCATGCATCTTTCTCCATGTCTAGCTCTACCCATGGTCTATCTCCCCAACGCCATTATGCGACAGGAGTTACTGCTGAGGAAAACAAAGTTGTTTCATACCACTAATAAACGTGCACTCCATCTTCCCGAACACAAAATGACAGAGTGACTTCCTGTGGCTACACTCTAACCCATAAGGAGTTTTCATCGATTTTCCTGCAACACCGACTTATACGCCAGGTCAAAAGGGAACACTTCAAGCGTCGATGGATGAGCCAATCGGCTCCTAATCGGAATTAATGATCAACCGTGCCAACTAGAGGCTGGCATTTCGCAGGCCGACTCTGAGGACCAATCTCTACGCACTTTTTATTTTAAAGAGGCGTTAATAGATCCGCAACCATTTCCGATTTGTGCACGTCTTCGTGGCGGAGGGTCCTTTTTAAATGTACTGCCCTACTTTTATGACCAAGCGCGTTCTGCTGTGCGTGACAGTTCGACCTTGACCAGCCACCACAACAGCGGCGGTTCGTGAACTCGCGCGCAGCCGTGCAGCCTGAGCTGCACCCAGCACCGCCTCCCAACTGTGTTCATGCGAGCCACTCCCTGACTTTCCCATTGTTTCAAAGGGACACTGCGCCCCTTTTGATGCCTCGTACGTTCTAGCTATAGCTTTGCAACTGCATCAGTTCACCAGATGTGTGATGGAAAGAGGGTGCGAGGACACTGATTCATCTGTGGAGATATAGTTATACAATCTTCGTTTTATTTAACCGCACATAGCCAATTTAAGCGTCAGCTCTTTTTTTATGCCTTATCTTCTCTTGCATCTCAGGAACTTTGCCCTCTGTCAATTTGCCCGCGGAAGTTAGGATGTTAAAAAGACGTCTTCATCTAACGACTCTAACAATTCCAATAATTATTATTGTTCAATTACAGCCAAAAAAAATCTTAGTCGGAAACTCAGATTTTTTTCCAACAATGTGTGTACACAGTCTGTATTTATAACAAGGGCTTAGAACAACCAAAGAAAACATCTGTTCAACTCATCGTAGAAAGGCGGCTGCATGCAATCAAGTGACACACATCAGTCAATCGTTGCTATTAATTAGTCGTTTTTCTTTCTATTGTGATATTTTTGGGGTGTGGAGTGTTGCTCAAACACTGCTTATTAAGTGCCTAAGGAAAATGAGAATGAGAAAAGCTGCTGCATCTTCTTTTTTTTTCACTATTCATGTGGTTGCAATACGAAGCGTTAAGTGCTTTGGCAGTTCGTGAAATTTACCCACTGAAGCAGACATCTGGATTGTCATTAGAGAGCCCAACCTGTACTGACTGAAACGATAGATTAAAACGATTGCTTGTGTCGAATGGTCTATTGCCAAGTTTGTTCGACATTGCTTTAATCTTTTTACTGTAGACACGGTATCTCAAAAGCAGCTGAAAACGTCAAGCTGGAAAGACGTACCTCGTAACACTGAAAACAAGTTTTGATTATGCCTTTTTTGAGTCACCGTACACATTAAATATATTAGAAGACCTGAAAACACAACAAGCATTTCTATATAAAATAGCTCGGCAATTTACGGCAGAAAAAATGCCAGAAAACGTTTGGCAAAAGCGTATTTCAAAATCTGTAGGAAAACATTGTCTTCAAAAAAGTTTTACAATTACATTTCTTGATTGTCTCTGTTAACGTGCGTTTTTAGCGAACGCACTTCGTTTGCAAAAAAGTGCAGTGCTAACTTGCCGCTGTAATTTTCTGGATTCAAAACAAATTTTCATCGCTTTCCTTTTTTCCACAAATATGTTTTTCTGAGGCGTAACCGCTTTGGGGTCTAGAAACAATTATCTACGAATAATTTGGAACCCTTGCTGCCTATAAAATATTCAACATCCACTGTGATGTAAACGGCTGTATATAAGAATATTTTTTACATTAAGTGAATTATTTCTTGACTACAAAAATTCCTCTAGCCTGCGTTTTGTCCAAAGTTTCATTTATTTCTACTTGATTTGAAAATAATTGTTCAAAGTTATAACTGTTGCATTTTATTATAGGATAACTTATTTCAGAACTTCGCCTGTTGGTAAAAAAACCTATTTTTCATTGACACCAATATACGCACCAGTGCGTTGTAAAAGTGCCGAATTACTGTTATTTGCAAGGAAAGGGAGCAAATTATTATCCACCATAAATTTTGAATACGTCCATGTATGCTTCAGTTAGTCATTTTTATTCAGCCACAACGGCCCGCGCAAAGGCATCTGTACTGAATTCGTTTCTTAGCACAAGAACAATTTGTGCGGTAAAGTCATTTTTATATCTGTATCATCTATATGGTCTGCGTCAAATATACGCACTTCAATAAAAGAATAAAGTTGCCCTGGTGGTCTTCGGTTTCTTGTTTATTTTCAAATAATGGTTTGCCATCGAATTTATTTCTCATGGTTACATCAATATACTTGACAAGACTTGCATTGCAAACGACACGTTCGTTTCAAAATTTTTAAGGTTATTCTTGTCATCCATATTTTCACGGCCCGGTTCTCTGTTACCATTTTTCTGCAGCGTGGATGACACATTTTTTAAAACGCCCGAGAAAAAATAAGGCCACAGAAGGCAAAAGGAAGTGGTGTTTCTGGAGCTGATGGGAGCATAAGCGTGTGCACTAGTGGCTTGTATGCCCCCTGTCAGCCAGACATAACCTTGGACTGTCCAAACATCATTGTCCACGGACATGTGACTTCGACAAGCTACCGAGAAATGTCCCGGCCATAGAGCTCTCGTCCAGTGCACACTGTTGCAGCAGCAAAAGCAGCATGCACAAGCTTTTCCAATCTTCGAAGCAGGTATGTTATCTGAACTATGGGTTCCAGGCAGCACAGGACTGTTCGGCCTAACTCAAGCCGATATAGATTGGCCTGTGATTATCTATCCAGCCTTTCTCTGGGAAAAGGGTTCGGCCTACGTCCAAATGGGGTCCTTTTTACCGTATACGGCCCGACTAGCATGGCCATCCAACAGCCAGTCTCTGTTGGCCACTCGAACGGCTTACGTTCAAACTGCCACATTTCCGCCATAGGGCTGCCGCCATTCGAAAGGCACCCATGTGCCATCAAAACACGGCTACCGGAGGTCAGCCGAGTGTTCGTCGGACTCTAACCGGAATAAAGCTGCTGGATATAAGGCCATTTTCTGGGCATTGGATTTATTCCACGGTGCGTTAACTTTACTGAGTCCGTTAGATGACCCCTGAATGCGGCAAAAGCTGATGACTTAGTTGTACCTGCAGCAGCACAGGTCCCCATTTTGGGCACACTACACTCACATCAAAGTGGGCAACCCCGCCACCACAAGCTGTCCATCCTTCAACACAGCCTTGCTTATTTGTCAATGTCAGTTGAGAGCAAAATTCATTTATAAGCACTGGCCCCAACTTGTCGTTCCTATAATTGTTGTGGCTCTTTTTTGTCGCATGCAGAAAATATTCACTTCTTTTCTATAGCTGGTATAGTTGTATTTTCCAGGTTTTGATTTTTCTGTGCGGTGACCCAGCTGTAAAAAACGGGGGAGAAGGGCAGAGGGCACATAATTTAAAGGGTCGAATTTCACAACGATGAACCTGCCGCTTTTAACCAATCTTTTTTAAAGAAATTATCTGAAAATTTATATGCTCTGAATAGATCGGTATTTTAGAAACAAATTGCCTAACCAGTTTAGTTGTTTATAAAACCGGCAGAAATGCCGTTACAAAGAGTGAGATTCGATATAATTTCCTTCACACTAAGTAGATGTCTAGTTTTTGACCATTTTATAAAAAGTTGATACTCGATAAACGTTTCAAATGAGCTTCCATAGAGCTGATTCTGGGGTAGATAAAAGAAGTAACTTCATTTTCAATTCATTTTGATGATATTTTTTTTGGTCATGTGCATACCAATTTGTGTTCGTCACAATTTGATTTTCCTCTAATGTCGTACTTCATAAACCATGCGTATACGTGTTCCAAATGACGCCCTGCTTTTCGTGGCTGAAGTTCTATCCAACTTTGTCTTCACGCAAGGAAAGGCATATGAGTAGAGTTCTTAATTTGTTATAAAGCAATATCATAGTAATGGTAGTGCGGATACAGCAAAATGCCTATTCTAACGAATAAAACATAATAAGTATTTCATCGCTTCTATTTGAATGCATGACGCTCTCAACCCCTCGGAGGTGAACGTGTGGCTCATCCCTATGTATACACATCTTCCTACAGCTTTGCAGTCTAACATGGCATATTTGGCAAGCCCCTCGAAAACAGCGCCAGCCGTGCTTTGAAATATGATTAGTCTAGTGGCCATGATTTCGCTATTTCAGGACAGTAAATGACTGCGTGCTGGTCAGTTTTTGTTACAGCAACAGATAGTAAGGGAGAACAATTTTTGTACCCTGCTATTCCTATTTGTAAAACGATACCCACAAAAACGCACCTTTACCGGGACTCTTTTAAATCAATAATTTTATTATATAGCTGCTTTGCCCTAGCATGTTTTTTAGCAGAGGGATACAAAATGTAAGCACCAATTTCGGGATCAAATACCAAATTATCTCTTTGAGGTCGCCCTATAAACAATGAATACAATCATAAGTGAAAGTTATTTCACTCTCGTTGTAATTAAACAATAAAATTATTACGCAAGGCGCAACAAATAAAGAAAAGTTAAAATTGTACTTTAGGTTTATGGTTTCACAATGGGATATCTACAATGGCATTTGGATATACTTCTCCTTATGAATTCCAGTTTTCAAATAAAAGATATCCTTTAAAATTCAACCTGAGGTTTCCTGTCTCATCCTTCACGTCTTAAAATGTAAGTTTACTTTTACATTCCCTCGTGCTAAGTTGACGATCCCAATTACCTTAAACGAATCGCACTGTTGTATTCTGTATGTTTTCGTGAGTGTCGACCAGATGTTTGGTGCACGGATACAGAAAAAACATCCGCACGGTCTCATTGAGCGCTAGTAGCCAGGTACCTGTCGTTGTGTGCCCGAACACGGGCGTCCGGCGAAATACCAAAGTGCTGGTGGCCGAAGGTTTGCTGTTCAACGTATAATCAGCGGCTGCCAGTTGTGTATGCTGTCCGGACATGCCGGAAAGCAGCCGTACACGGGTCAGTCTTGGGACACACTTTCTATGTTGCCTGAGTACTGCGTCAGTACTGGCGATCTTTCTTTTCACACCAAGTTTCGCTGTTTCGTTTTATAATGAACTGAATCGTTTTAACAGACTAATATTGAGTGGTTACGTCGAGAGAAACCCACGTCCTGTGATAGGAGCCCCCAAACCACTCGAAAATTGGTACTGCTCCCCCTATGTATGCCCCGCCACTACAAACAAACGCACAAATTAGCTGTCATAGCCGCTCCTCACACTCAATGTATCAGCAACTGCTTGCTCAAAAATACATTGTAGGTGCTATAGTCGATATTAGGGTACAGTTGAATGATCGCTTTGACGCACCTGAGGCTAGCATGGTAGTATTATAATCTACGTCCACCGGAAACGACAAAACCCACGAGCGACAGTGCGCGTTAACCTGTTGCGTCAGCTGATGAAACCGTAAAAAATTTTATTTAAAATGTAAACTACTTGGAAAATCAATCGCTACGCAGTAACAATATTCTTCACAGACTGGCGGAAGTGAACGATTTGTGCTAAAGTTTACGGGTTATTCTTAGAGAAATGAAAGATAGCATGCCCACTTATCGAACACTTGCACAGGCTAAGTAAAACATATTTAAGGCGATCGCGTTCCATGAATATAACCCTTCTGAATATTCTGGATAAAATACCGATAATAAAATATTCTGATGCCTAAAGAATCCACTTGGAGTATTGCTGAGTACTACTCGTTTAGAGAGCGCGTTATCCAAACAAAGGTGTGGGATGTTTCCGCAAGCTTTTGCAGTAAGGGCTGTGCTGTAAAAATGCATTTTGATCCCATACTCATTGATGGCGTTCGCTACAACTGGAGAAAAGTCATTAGTAGGCTAGTTGCCGTCGCCGGTCATGTAGCAACCGACACATAACAATCTGCTGCAGTTATTCTGCCACCGGCGGCGGGTCCCGCATCTTCCATTACTCCCTCTTGAGTACCACCTGCTACAACTTGATCTGACTGCGCCAAAATATCGCTCCGCGCTCCCCCCCCCCCTGGTCATATTAAATTCTTATCCTGGAAGTATAACCACTCAATTGCCTGACTTCATCACCCTCACTTTTTATATCCGCCGAACATAGTCGGTATCACAGAAACCTGGTCACAATAAGGCATCGGCGATCATGCGTTCACTACGCAAAACTACGTCGCAATTTGTGGCTATCACCTGACCGTGTGGGAAGGAGTCGTTGCACTGCTTATCTCTTCCGAACTAAAATTCAAGGTCATCCTGGGTCCATCACAAGTTTATTCTGTCTGGTGAAAGCTTGAAACAAATTGGAACTGTATGGTTGTAGGCGATTTAAATGCCCTCGTGTTTTGTAATTTATTTGCTGCATACCCTTAACCAGTTCATCAACGAGTGCGTAAAATAGTTCAAGAACTTGGCCGTAATGGATAATTTAATGCACCTGGAATCACCTGGCACTCGCTGTCCTTCTCGGGCCGTGAGGCAAATATATGCTACGAAGAAAATAACATAACTTTGTTATTTGGGCTGTTCCAAATAGTAGCCGGAAACACATGAATATATGCACTGATGGATTTGTATCTGTTACCTGAAATTTCTACGAAATGCTACGACTGTGAATTTGGCGATAGATAAAATTTCGGATCACAGGACAGTGCTCGTTTGCCTCCCGTTCTCAGTCCCTAAGCCGCACGTCTTTATCTCGTGTTTTCCACATTTTAACAGCGCCGATGACATTTAACATATTGACACCTCAGCCGACGCCTTTGAAGTTTTTTCTAAGTTAAGCATTATTACCGATGTTGATTCGCAGGCTAGCACCTCTAAAAGTGTGGTTACATCGTGCATACAACGTTTCGTTCATACAAAAAAAGCAAAATGCGAAAGCTCTTTCTTAAATGTTGAAATTATTCAGTTGTCACGCTGCCTACGTAGACTAAGTCATTTGAAATCCACCAATCGCCTAAGCAACGTCACCTCATTGCAAAAATAAAAGAAATAACTAAGGAAGAAAAAAAATTATGCTAAAAATTTCTTTTTTTCGTAGTGGAGCTACATACCTTGCCAACTGGTAAACACCGGAAATTTTGCTCTTCTGTATTAGCTTAAGACACCACATGTAAACTATTTGAAATAAACAACGAAAATACAAATGAGCTGGTAAAAATCTTAAGCATTCAATACTTTATTTCAGTCATTGCTCCGGCCGAGACAACTGCCTCTGTCCTTCATTTTCGAGTAATAAACCTTCGCTAGCCGTAAGTGCGGTCATGTTCAGTTATGAAGGTGTGCTAAATCTTATACTGATCCTTAACAGGGAAAAGTAAACATATATAAATATCTAATTTTTAAAACGTTCCTCGTTCGCTACTTTTTACGGGCATGTCGCTGTCCAACTATTATCTGCACTAAATCACTTGTACCAAACACAGATACTACTTGTTTATGAAAAAATAGCTAAAGTGGTTGCACTATATACATCTGGCAACAAGCAGCTATTTATAATTAAAGGCCTATATTCCAAACACCTTACTCGTGTAAAATTCTGGTGCATATATTCTACAAACAGATTTTGCAGTATCTAAAAATGAATAACTTGTTGTTTAACGTTCAACGCGCGTTCATCCGAGGTTTCACTACCATCACTCAATTACCGAATTGTGCATACTATCGCTCACATTCTTAAGCTTGTCGTCAAAACCGAAGGTTTATTTATTATCTTTCAGAAAGCATTCAACACAATGCCCGATCCATTCTCATCTGCAAATTACAAGCCATATTGAATGGCACAGGAGTCGCTAACCTAATATTAAACTTTCCGTCCAACCACTCGCAGTTTATCGAACCTAATGGGGCAGAATCATCATAATTGGCTCTGCCATTGGCTGTTTCTCAGGTGTCAGTGCTGGGATCGCCACTATTCTTGTTCTAGATAAACGGCATACCTAACGAGATTACCTCTACGACTCCATTTTACGCAAACGATTGCGCATGTAGTCTGCAAAAACTTCGCAAGATCACCATCGTGTAAACAAATAGTTTTCTGCATTTCTTGCATGGTGCGACGTAGGGCTGATGATCTTAATTTCGTGAAAACTTCAAGTCACGTCTTTTGTCAATAGTGCATCCACATTCAATTTCCCCTATTTTAGCTGATAACCAGCTGCTAAATGTTCCACCATTTATATATCTTGTCGTTTATTTTACAGGTAGCCTATCTTGGTCCAAACGTATTGATTACACCACGGGTACCGCTAAAAACCTTCAATATCTCAAACTTACATTGACCCAAGCCCCGCAATATACAAAGCTACTCGTGCACCAAGCGAAGACAAGCAGTTGTGCAAGGCTCACGCTTACGCCCAGCCAAAAACAATTAAAAAACTTTATCTAATGCAATGTTTGAAAAGACTACCAAGAAACTCATGAAGCCTCTTGGACCCCTCACAAAACAAAATTACGCCTCAGGAGCCCCTGGAACCGGTGAAATGTGCCGGAAATTGGGGCCGCTGAAGAACCTAGCCACCGATTTTAATTCAATCCAGTTGAAATTTTTCCTCATCGATCATTTTCTGCTCCAGACCTCTATTGAAATTTACAATTAGGCCAAAAATCATCCCGCCATCTCCACGAAGTGATTGATGATGAGAGGGGCGAAGCTAAAATGCTCATTGGAAAACCCTTGAAACATTCGCCCTCACATTTCATAAAGACTCGACACGTCAGGCTTTCCATCGCTCCGTTGACAAGCCAGTCGATGACGTCGATGTTTATGGTGATTATGTTTTGACCTCTTCGGTCCATCTATGCTTAGCCAATCACTAGGGGCATCCTGGGACAATCATCATCATTCCGCCGCGTATGGCAGTAACGAGGGACTTGGCAGGGCCCAAGCAAGAGTCTTGAGTACGCATGCGACGAACGACAGCCTCTTCTTCTTCCTCTCCTCTTTGTTGGGTAGCAACGAATTATTTTAACGTTTTACCTTTTCGGCCAATCTTTGGTTTGCCAATCCGTAGAGGAATCCTGCCAGAAACATCATTAATGTTTCGTGTACACCAGCAACAAGGGGCGGGACAGGGCCCGAGCAAGAGGAGCTTCGCCCCTAAAAAAGATACGGCTTCTTTGTGCCATCCATTTTCAAAGAAGGTCTCAAAACCTAGCGCTGCTCTTTTGCGTACACGAGTAGTCATCATGGAGCTTGAAGATACCAGTGTTGCCAGCCAAGCTTAGTGTTCCCAGCAAAGGGATGGCATTACGGAATGCTGCTCAATTTGGCACCGGTGCGCAAGCAGTTTGCAAGTTGGCTAAGCTACCATTTTTGCCCAGTAGAGACTGTGGCGTGGTTGAAACAGTAGCCCCTTGTTAAATTGATTTGCACTCCTGCCAAACGTTTTCTTTGACTGTGCCTGCGTATGTAATTTTCGAGCATGGGTGGCAATGCTGAGTAAATTATCAAGGCATTTGAAAAATTTCAAACGCGAAATGAGCACACAGCCGTGCAGGATGAAAGAAAGTGTTAAATGTTGTAGTGACACGTGTTCCAAAAGAAAAGCGATCGCCGCCTACCTGAAGGCACGTTTAGAGAAAATAGCCCCTCTGAGCAAAGTAATGAAGCATTTCAAAATGAAAGCAAGTGCTTAACACGGAGAGTTGACGAACTGTAGCAGTGGGCAAGGTTAAACAGCGAGTTTTTGGTGACCGGATTTCGTGGTCCGCTCCGCTACGATAGCAAGGCGGATCGCCATTGACCATGAATGGTGCACTTGGCCGCCAACGGCATTGGCTCCGGTGACGCTGAGCGAGCCGCTGGTACCGCAGCTGGCAGTCACAAACGGCCAGCAAAATCTCTCTAATAACTTGGAAATAAACGGCATTATCTCAGACGAGGATCCTCTTGATATTGGCAATGGAATCGGCCACGTTCGAAAATAGCCACTTTCTAGCCATCACATTGACACGCGTCACTGAATCCCAACGCAGAAACTTGGCTAGAGCAATATGGGGGTTCGCTGTTTTCGGAGAGACATGCGACACGTGCTTGTTTCTAAGGCTAGGAAGCAGAGGATGACAGCGACGCAGCTCGGCTCCCTAAGACCACCGCAGTGTATGTCAAAGAGAGGCTTAGTCCAACAAACAGCTGGTTGTTGCTGCTATTGCCTGCAAAAAAGACAAGGCATAGAAATTTGTATAAAACACTAGAGGAAAGGTTTTAGTGCGAAAAGACGAACACCTCGATGCTGCCAGGATAGAGGACTCGACTCATCTGATCGAGATAATTAAATAAGCAAGCGGCGTTTGCAGCAAGCTCATCATTATAGAAACGTCACCCTGCATTTTTCACATGCCTGTATTAGATACAACACTGATCACTTTATTTTAACTTTAGCGCTGCCATCGAAAAATAGCTTCCAGGCATCCAAGTTAACATTTGAAACATGAAAAACACACGAAGCGATGATGATATATTGGGTAACTGTAAGTAGAATTGGATGTTATGGTTTTTCAAAAACCTCGTTTCGCACATCCATAACCATGTTTTTTTTCCATAACAATGTTTACAATGATTTATCGCAGCTCCTGAAGCGGGGGAGGGCTGGCTGTGTTATATTAACAAATTCTCCTACATTCTGCCATTAGCAATGTTACAACCACAAGTCCCAATGTTGAATGTTTCGCTATATGTCTAAAGAATATAATAGTTGTTGCTATTTACAGACTCCCTCAGGATAAGAAAGCAGAATTCTTCTTTTTCTTGGAAGGCCTTTTCTCTTTATCTACTAGAGAAAGCTACCCTTCATTTCGAAGGGCGGCCGAAGTTAGTCCTCTTATCGGACGCATGTCGTGCAAGGAAATTGCACCACCTCATTTCCTCGTACGCATTCAAAGGATAACCTGGCTATAAAGCATTTATGCAAGGAATACCAGGAATTGCCGACGTTTTTCAATTACGAATTGCTCTAACGAAGCCATTGCGACAGTTAAGCTTGATGTAACGAATTCGCTACGATAATTAGTCATTACTTTTTCCACATTTTCAGAAAAAGCGGCTGCAGACGCCCGATGGGTTTCCACTGTATATGCAGTCTGGGTTAGGTGCTATCCTGCCTGCCGAGGCGAAGTCGCGAGTCCTTACCTGTGGTGTAGGTTCGTGGTGATTTGTTCCGCTGGCAAAAACCGAAAAGTTTGTCATTTAAAGCCAAGTTCGCAAGTTTGAATACCGTCCCCCCGGCGAGTAAAAAAAACAGTGGCGCCCGGTGCTGTATCTCAGCTAGCAACCTTTCAGCAATTAGAGTGCGGAAAAGAGCATCAAATCAGTTCTCCATAAGGGGCCCTTTCAGCTTACGTCTCGTCCTAGAAACCGGTTAAGGCACAGAAAATTGTCAAAAGGTATAAGTGATACTAAACCTACGTTTTCAAATACGTGGGATAGTGACCTTGCTCTTTGTAGTGTCGTGTAATACAATGTTTGTGGAAAAGCAGAAGGTTGAAATGGCGCGATTTTTCACTGTGAAATCAATCCTTAAGTGTTAGCACATCATAACTAATATCTATAATGTTGGTTTCGGTTCTGATTCCCTCACACGATACTTACATCGATGATAATGATGGTTGGTGTTTAATGGCACAGGGCAAACAAGGGCAATGAAGAGAAGTGATTACCACAAAAAGGTATGTAGAAAAACGTGTATATCGTACATACTAAAATCAATTAAACATAATGGTAATGGCTGGTGTATAAGGCCAGATTTGATTATGCGTGATAGGAAATGTGGGTTTAAAAACTTGACGCCTGACGAATACTCACATACACGTTTCCCGGAAAACATGGCATCGTAACCCAGAAAGAACGGTGGACGTAGTGAAATATGTTGTCTCTTGAGTTCTCTGAATTGTTTGTGTCATGTTGTGTGAAAATTGTATGTGCACTAAGGATAGGGCCTCTCCGCACCTGCTGTACTGGGATCTAGAAGATCCAGTCAGCAGACACGAGTACGTTTCAGGGGTGTGCCCTATCCGCAGTCTACCCGAGGCGACTTTCATGCGTCTGTTGTGTGAGTCAGCTGTGTACCGTCCCAAGTTTGGCTTTAATACATGTAGTTCGTTGTGTGTCTGTTCATTCCAGTGTGTTTGCTATGTTCTGCGCAAGTGTTGTCTTATGTGTGGCTTGATGTCTGTATGGGGTATTGTTGCAATGTCTAGAGTATTCCTGAGTGAAGCAGCAGCGAATCTCCCGTTTGCAAGCTTGTTCCTGGCAATCCCAGCGTATCCTGGGACCCAGAAGAGGAGCAGCTCATGCTTTTGCGCATACACAAATATAATGGCGTTGAACAGAAGATTAAGTATTTGATTTTGGGGAGGCTTGTGCGATGACAGTGCCCGAACAACACTCAAGGAATATGTATAGATGATGGAATTGGGAATTTGCTTTTCAAGAATGTGCTGTACGGTGAGTAAAGTTTTATATGCTTCTGCTGAAAAAAATATTTTTGTACGCTCGTGGTTCAGGCTGCATTAAAATTCGGACCATGAACAGCACAGGACAACATAGTGGATGTCTTAGATACGTCACTTTAGAATTTTGCGCATGGGTACCTAAACTGCAGAGACTGAACGGGCTGCAGTATTGCAGCTCGTGCTAGCCTAAGTTTGTCAAGTTTCATATAAGAAAGGTCGCACGACACAGAAAGAACTATCCAAGGTGGTAAAATGCCTGAAAAGGACTATCTGTATACATAAATAGAAAAAGTGCTGAGACCCGAGGCTCTCTCTTTAACTCTAAGTGAAAAGGGCAGAGGAACAGATGGACAATTTACAGATAGCAGAGATGTGGATGTACCGTTAAAGAGCGGATAAAAGAGATGGGTATTCATGGATGAAATTCTAAAATCATAAAGCAAGTTATTTTACATTCTTTAGTTCTCAAGGTTACACTTGTTACACTCGACATACAGACTCTCGAAAGGGCTAGTGCGAAAAGCCCCCGATGCGAGACGACGCCCCAAGTGTAGCACTAGGTCAAGCATTTGTAACACTGGTTTATTCGTCTACCAATACACCACGCTGCCATAGTCCAAAAGAGACCCAACCAAAGCAGTAGACAAGCACAGCAAGAGTTCTTTGTCAGAACCATAGGATTGGTGGGACAGAACCTTAAGGATATTCATTGTTTTGAGACGTTTATGCTTAAGTCCCTTGGTGTGGGGAATATCTGTGAGTTTTTGGTCAAACAGAACAGCTAAGAACTTGTGCTCCTTGTCCACATGAAGCGTCATGCCATTAGGAGTTGTGTCGCAGTCCAGCTTCCTGGAGAACACAACCCCGACATTCCTGCAGGATCCGATTCAAAACCATTCTTGTCTCCCCAGCCGACAAGTATCTTTACACCAAGTTGGACTTGACGTTCAAAGATTGACTTTTTGCATGATTTATTGGATATCTCGACGCCATCTACATACATAGAATAAGAAATTGTAGGTTGCAGTGCCTTATCAAGAGAGGTTATTTCTCCTATGAAGAGAGTGCAGCTCAACACGCCACCTTGAGGCACGCCATTTTCTCGCACGTGAACCTTTGACAGTGCACAACCAACTCTTACTCGGAATGTTCTGTCTGACAAGTAACTAACCAGAGTGTTTAACATGTTACCCGAAACACCAAATGACTTGAGGTCACTAAGGATCCCTTAACGCCAAGCGGTGTCGTATACCTTCTCAAGTTCGAAAAACACAGTTGAACAATACTGTTTATGTACGACGGCATCCTTGATGTACGAGTCAAGAGCTACCAGTTCATCGTTCGTCATTCGCCCCACACTGAAACCTGCCTGGCCGATCTCGCGAAGACCCTTGTACTCAAGGAAGTACACAAGCCTGCGATTTATCATCTTCTCGCAGAGCTTTCACAGGCAGCTCGTCGGGGATAATGGACGGTAACTTGAGGGGGACGACGGGTCCTTTCCCTTATTCAAGAAAGCCACTACTATGGCCTCCCTCCAAGACTTTGGAATGTGCCCCGAAAGCCATACTTAATAAATAAATGTAGAAGTGTACCAAGTATGTCTGCGTGTAAGTGTTGTAACATTGTGTATGTGATGTTGTCTGGGCCTGGAGCTGAGTGTTTACACGTGCTCAGAGCAGCCCTCACCTCATGTAGTGAAAACAAGGACTGGTAAGAAGTCTGCGATTTGTTGTTGACGTGTAGGGACTTCTTTTCACTGGAGTCTTTATACTTCAGGAAAGTGTTCAAGTAGTGCATTGAAATGGGCGTCTGTTACTATGTTCTGCGAGTTGGTTACCCTGGTCTTCCAGTGTGTCCCCTGTTGTACTGACCAGGGGCAGTCTGTTGTCATTTGAGTTTGCGTATACGTGTCCATACATTGCGTGTGTCTGTGCATGAGATTATGAATGTTATGAATGAGCATCAACTGTCTCTTTTTGCCTCACGGCGAACACAATATCGCCACGCCTGAACAAGAGGAGGTTACTCGACATAGGGTACCGACGAAGGATACCCCACGCCTTGTTCTGGGCCTCTCGCGCCCGCCTACAGTCCTCATTCCACCACGGCCTCCTCTGGTGGCGCAAGGAACCAGAGGCGTAGGAAATAGACTTTTCGGCGGCGTCCAGGATGTGCGCCTTGAGTTGAGCGGCTTCGTCAAAGTGTAGGTGTCCAATGGATGTGTAGTGTATTTTCGATGTCTCTGAAAATGTGGTCCAGTTAGCTCGTGCTTCATTGAACCCATTATGTGACGATGAACTGCTTGGGCCTTTGCCTATATTTATGTTAGTGAGGTGGGGAGGTGGTTACTGCCATATGGTCAGTGCCCAGACCCCCACTCGAGAAGAGGAATACGAACGGCGGAGCTAATAGCCAAGTCAAGATATGGTATGTAGGCTGCTTCTTGTTGAAAAAGCATGCTCCTAAAGATGTAAGGAATTTCTCTATCAAGCGACCTCGGGCATCTGTGCGAGAAGAGCCCCAAATAGAGTTGCGAGCAATAATGTCGCAAGTGAGGATATATGGTTCGGGCAGATTGTCAACCAACGCCTGGAAGTCAGAGCTCGAAAGTGCAACATCAGGACGAATGTATATGGAGCATACCGTTATCAACCTAATAAATATTATTAAGCATTTTGCTGCACCCTCAAGGACAGTGTTCAAAGTGACAGGGTGGCATGCTAAGGATTTTCGGGCAAATATGGCCCAACCGCCGAAAGAGTGTGTGCAGCAATCCCGGTCGTTTCTGTATACCAGGTAAATATTCAGGAAATTTGTGTGTTTAGAATTCAGATGTGTTTTTTGAACACACATTACACTTGGCTGATAAGCATGCCGTATTTGGTATACATCGTCAATATTTTTATGAAGGCCTCTACAGTTCTATTGAATTATGTTTTCTCTTCCCATTATTTATTTCGAGAGCAACTGGAGTGTGCATAGTATGCGTCGTCTTTCGTGTCTGTGACTTTCGCCTTTTTTGGCTTGTTGGAAGGCTTTGGCATCCAGACGCTTTCCTTGTGGTGCACCGCAGACAAGAATGGGCCGACGTCCATTTCATTTTCAGATGTCCTCTTAGCACCTGAGGGATCAGGCTCCTTTGACCACGGAACCTTTGGGGTGCGCTTTTCCTTGCCTGCAAACGCCGAGGTTTTCTAAAACTCCTCGAATGGTGCAGGTGGTGGGGTAGGGGTGGGAGCTGCCGCTGGCTCCCCCATTTTCATCTCCACGCCCTCGCATGTAGTTTGGCATGGTGGAGAGGAAGTGAAGATACAGAATTACTCCAACCAGATGGTGTTGTCTCTACAACCGCTGCTGGCTCAGCGACTGGTGCAGAGGCGTGTTTGACCTCCGGAGGCCACCCGGTGGGCGGCGAAAGCGGGACAAAGTGCGACTCGTGGTACTGAGTCCCCGCTCAAGCAGACGACGGTCCACCCCCCGGCGAGCTGCGTCGGCGTACCTCCCCAGGGGGAACGAGCCGACCTCTTTCACGCTTTTGGGAAGGTAATGTTTTCTGTGACCTTTACATTTTTTATTTATTTTACCAGCTTAAGTTTCTCACAAGTGCGTAAAGACGCTACGTGGGGCACATGGCAGTTGGCACAGGTGAAACTCTGGGTGTTGCAGTTTTCAGACGGGTGGTCATGTTGGCCGCATTTTGCGCAAGTAAGGTGGCCGCGGCAGGAGTTGGTGTCATGCCCAAACCGTGGTCACTTGAAACAGCGCCGCGGGTTAGGGGTGTAAGGCCGGACCGGACATCACACAAAACCTGCATTGATGTATTTTTGGAAGGCTCGATCTGTCAAATTTAAGAGAAGGTGCTTTGTGGTTATTTGTTTGTGCTCTCTACGTATGTTTATGCGCCTGCACTCTTTTAAGCCCTGACCCCGAAGTCCCTCCAGCAGATCCGCTTCATTTTCGTTGAGTAGATCCGGATTAGAAATCACGCCATTGGAGCTGTTTAATCTGCTGTGTGGCGTAACCCTGATGTCAAGATCACCGATTCGGGACTGGCTCAAGAGTTTTTCTGTCTGCTACTGCGCGGTGACTTCGACCAGTAATTGCCCTGTTCTTTGTTTCTTGGCATTGTACGCCTCGCCAAGTATACTTGCCAAGAACTTCGATACCAAGAAGACGGACAAGGACGCGACAGATATTTCTGTATTTCTGTGTCAGTTGACTCAATTACAAGAAAGCGAGAATAGTTGTTAACGCTTGCTGGAAAGACAGCTGTTAAAATAGCTGAAAATAAACTTCTGTGCGCCCCTTTTCGGGGTCCGATCACGTTTAGGGAGGGGTTTAAAGTGACATATAGCATAGTATAAAAACAGGAAGACGGGAGTACTTTCTGTGTCAGCCTTAATCTGATAGCTAAAGAAATACTAGAGCTCCCTGCTGGTAAACAGATAGGGAGCCCATCTTCCAGAGCTTGACCTGGGCTCCCACAGCCACAGGTTGTAGTTTGTACCTGTCACCATAGAGCACATCGGCTCGTTCGGATCAAGCTATGTTTGGGGGCTCGCGGTTCGCGGTGTCGCCAACACCATCACCAAGATTACTCTCGGTGCCCCATGTGGGGGATACTTAACTCGAAATCTGCACATAACGAAAACCTTGCTCTAACGAAAAATTGCATTTTTAACTTCATAATATCTATGTTTGACTGTGCAAATATTCTCACCTTACCCACTAGAATAACTCTCTACGCGGCCACATAATTAAAGGTCTCTATCTCCAATGTTCAGCGTTGCCACAGTGAGCCTGGCCTAATACTTACCCCATGTGTTCCAATTTGCCACTATGTTGATCATGCCTCTCCAGGTAAATGACATAACGCATACGTTTACTGAAATAATCAGATATTTTATTGATCTATCTCTCAACAACTTTCCTAAACGAAGACACCAATTGGGAGCCTATATACAAGATATCGGAAGTCCACGAAGTTTCAATGACCCCAACGTCATTCGGGTGACCGATTGATCACAATTTATTCCGAAATGTAAAGTTTCTGAGGGAGTAATGAGTCTGCTAATGAACGCAAGCTTGTTGATTGGAAATGTTCGTTCCGCTTGTCCCCAAAAATATCAGAGTTCGAGATTGACCTGAAACACGTCAGAGCTATCCGTCGGCGCCCCGAACAAAGGTACAGACGTACACAGTCTCTTCAAGACTGCAGGGATGCCAGAAGAAATCAACAAAAGTGTCAACAAAGCATTATCCAAGTGCAAAAAAAAAGTTGGAAGTCCTTTTGAGAATTGCCCGACCCTCAAAAGCCCTTGCCTGAAATGCGAAGGACTGTGAGAGGGTAATTACACCAGTGCAACAGCGCTCTCCATTGAAAGCTTTAGCTCTTCACCAAAAGCGCGGAGAGCTCGAATTACCATATGACATCTGTGTTCGGATCGCCAGTGAAACAGACCCTTCTGGCTCATCAGTTGCCACTGTCATTCCCACGTTGCGGAATGCTCGAATGGATGTCCCGTTTCTGATGGATGAGTTGGAGGCGGCATTGGCTCTGTCGAAGCGCTCTTCTTTACCTGGGCTCGATGGAATCACCTATCCCAATCTCTTTGGGACGTTCAAAACGACGGCCGGCACGGCCTTTTGAAATATTTCAATGAACTTCGGCGCGACAGCACAGGTCCGGAAAATAGAGGTCTAGCGGCCTTGTTCCTCCCCTGAAACTGGGAAAATCTCGCAAGGAGCACCCATGAAATCAATGTTCCAGTTATATATTGCACTGTTTTTAGGATCCCTACGGTACAGCCTGCTTGTACTTTCAGTTAAATGCAACAGAAATATCCGGGAACTGCAAGGAATACAAGCGCAGGCCTTCCGAACTTGCCTTGGCCTAGTACTGTGCACAGTAAACAGCAGCAGCCATTGCTATGGCCCGTGACTACCCTTTGTCCACCTCCCTGGCAATTGATACCCTGAAGGCGCATTTGAGAAAACCAGACTGCCTCATCACCACCTTGTGTATATCCCATAAGAACGCCGCCATGCACCCTTCGAAAGCTTGCAGGTGCCCACATTACTAGCCTGCCATCCAAGTATAGGCCTGCAACAAGGCCCCTGCTCCCACTTTAGTATACGCTACAGCCACGAGCATGCCTTACTATTCTAGGGTTGATCAAGGAGCGAGATTGTCGATGCTAGCACTACAACAGCTGTCTTTCATCTATCTACACGACCGATAAAGCGACCCCACGTTTATTTACACCTATGTCTAGGAACACGCTCTGGTTCTGCAAGCCCCGTGGTTATACCACGATTGTCGATGGCTACGGAATTTCAGATACCCCAACCAACCACTTCCACTGCTACCGAACTTAACACCATCAGTTGCGCCCTTCACATCAATGAGCAAGCCTCATGCCGAAAATGGGCGATCTTCTGTGCGGCCAAGCCTGCGCTTAATTCGCTCCACTCAGCCCTGTACCGTGGTCCGCATAAAAACCTGCTCGCCGATATAAGGCTACTCTATGACCATGGTTCTGAAGCGGGTCATGACATTGCCTACCGCTGGCTTCGCAGTCACTGCGGCATTGGCTCCAATAAAAGTGAGGATGCTAGCACCCGCTTGCACAGCAAATGCCGATACCATATCTATTTCATTATCCAGGATCGATGCCGCAAGGACTCCCCGCAAACGTGCCCGAGAGATCACGATAACCAAATGGACTACCCAAAAGTTTACGAGCTCTCGTATTCATGCCCTGGACCCGCATCTTCAGCGTCCTCTTCCACTAGGCCTCAAACTCACTGATTCAAACGTTATTTGCCGTTTCTGGCTTGGCGTCGCCTTCACAAATGGAATGGCCGACAGTGATGCGTGAGAAGACTGCGACACACTGGAGGTCATACGCCACCTTCTATTCGAATGTCCGCGTTTTTCATCGGTGCGAAGAATCTCCTCGCAACTTTACAGACGCTCGATTCTCGGAGGCCATTCTCTGAAGAGAAATTCCTGGGCCACTGGCCTTCACCATAATCTTAGCACAAGGCCAGACAAGCGCTGCTGTGCTTCTTAAAAACAACGAACTTGCACAGCAGATTCTAGCGCAAGGGACTGCTCTCTGTGAAGTCACTGAACTATCACCTATAGCGTCGTGGCGCTGGCCACAACTCTTCGGGCTTTCTCTTTACCTTCGTCTTCGTTTACTGCGTTTTATCTTCTTTCCCATTGTTACACTTCCCCAGGTGTAGGGTAGCAAACTAGGCCACAGCCTGGTTCGCATTAACATTCCTGCCTTTCCATTAGCTTTATTCCTTCCTTCGTTCAATGCAACATATTTTCTTTCATAGATATGCTTTTATATAGAGATAACACCGCCTTCCCAAAAAAGAAGAAATAAATATTCCTTTAAGTTTAAGGAGCCATGGATGATGCAATGAATTTACTCAACAATCGAAAAAAAACGGTGTCACCAAGTTTTTTCGCCGCAAAAATGTAACCCTGCTTGCTGAATTTAAAAAAATACTAATAAACTGAAAAAAGATCTAAGAATTGCTAAATCTGACTACAATATAACAAATGTTTCCCTGATTCAAAATGATAGTCGTAAAGTTTGATCAGAGGTCAGAAATTTGATCAATAAAGCCAAATGTATGCAACTTGATTAAAATGTGATCACAGCAAATAAAAACTCAACTGTTCATGAGCTATCAAACGACCTAAATGGATACCCAGCAAAACACGTTACGTCATGCAGATATCCCGGAGACGTCAGCAATCGACTTGGGAGATGTCCAGGAGACGTACGGTTGGGGTCGGAGTTACACATATTCAACGTTGCAACAACTAAAAAACCCATCCAAATCACACAAATGATAATGTACAATAGACGTCTTATGGTACTTTTACTTGCGGTTTACGGGACGTTACTTTAGTGATACGTCTTATGGATATTGTAGTAGTACGCATGCAAGACTTATATAGAAGTTTGTTCTACTATGGTTTTCTGTCTTTGGCACAAGCATTAGTTTGTTATATTCATGACTTGTGTACGTTAGTATGATATTGTAGCGGTGTCTATTACAGTAGCGACATTACTGCGACGTTACTGCGCTCATTGATACAGGGGCGCACTACTCAGTCATTAGCAGCAACCTGGCGCAGGAGCTCAAGAAAGTACTGACGCAGTGGACAGGGCCTCACGTTCGCACAGAAGGTGCGCTTCTGATTGCTCCAACAGGCAGCTGCAAAGGTAGGTTTGGCATCCGGGGCTACTGTTACGTCGGCGAATTCCTCGTACTTCCAAAAATTTCAAGAGGTGTTATACAAGGTATGGACTTCCTGCAAGCGAACAAAGCTCTCATCGACCTGCAGTCTTCCACCGTGACGTTCTCGACGAGAGGCGCCATCGCCACGAATTACCCTGCAGAAGTCTGTGCCCTCCGGGTGGTTGACGACGGTGTCACTGTACCGCCGCGAAGCAGTGTCGCGGTCTTCGTAAGGGGAGACGCATCTGAAAACGGTGAGCGCCTACCTGAAGGGAACACCTGAGGGGAACACCAACTGCCATTGCTTCCCGGCATAGGTTCGATCAGTTGGCAGATCTGTGCACCGTGGGGACAGAAGGACCTGAAGCTTCGGATCCGAAAGCCGTTTTGGAGTTGGTGCACATCTGTCCAGATTTGCCACCGTCCCACAAGCAGCAGCTAACAGACCTCCTGGCGAACTTCTGCAATTGCTTCTCCACGTCGTCAAAGGTCCGATAAACACCCGTCAACAAACATCGCTTCATCCTGGACGGAACCACAAAGCCCTTGCAGCAGCACCCATATCACGTGGCCTACAAAGAAAGGGAAGCCATCCGGAGCCAAGTAAAGGAAATGCTACAGGATGACGTAATTCAGCCGTCGAAAAGTTCATGGGCGTCCCCTGTGGTGCTGGTAGAAACAAAGGACAAGACCCTGCACTTCTGTGTGGATTAGAGGAAGCTAAAAAGCGTGACAAAACAAACGTGTTCCCTCTTCCGCGAATACGCGTTTCGCTGGATCGGCTGCGCAACGCATGGTATTTGTCGGCATTAGACCTCAAAAGCGGATACTGGCAAATTGAGGTCGATGAGCGAGACCGGGAGAAACGGCGTTCCTCACACCTGACGGCCTGTATGAATTTAAAGTTCTCCCGTTCGGCCTTTGCTCAGCACCCGTGACATTCAAGCGAATGGTGGATACGGTCTTAGGTGGGTTAAAGAGGCAGTCATGTCTGGTGTACCTCGACGATGTCGTTGTTTTCTCCGCTTCCTTAGGAGAACACCTACATAGACTGCGGCTGGTCCTGGAGGCTATTGGTTCGGCTGGTTTAACTATAAAGCCGAAAAGTGCCACTTTTGGTACAAACAGCGGCGTTTTCTTGACCTCGTCATCAGCGCGGAAGGAGTGGCCCAATATCCTGAGAAGGCGGCGGCTGTAGCCGGCTTCCCTAAACCAGCTGACAAAAAAGCGGTTCGGCGTTTCCTGGGACTCTGTGCTTATTACAGATGCTTTGTTGAGAATTTTTCTGACATCGCAAACCTTTGACACGCCTGACAAAAGACGATGAAGCATTTATGTGGCAAGAAGAGCAAGAAGTCCTGGCCAATCCCCCTGAGTTGGCACGAGCCATTTTTTGGTAAAAACCAACCAACCAAGTCGCTTTCAACGAGCTGAGAAACCGGCTACAAACAGATATCAGGTTATTGCTCATTTTCACGAACATTCGGATACCGAAGTACACACAGACGCCAGTAATGTCGGTCTCCGCGTGGTTCTCGTGCAGTGGAGGGACGGTGCTGAAAGAGTCCTAGCGTACGCAAGTCGCACACTCTCCAGAGCGGAGGCCAATTACTCCACAATTTAGAAAGAGTGCCTCACCGTAGTCTGGGCTATCAGAAAGTTCCGGCAATACCTTTACGCAAGGCCGTTTAAGCTCGTCACCGACCACCACTCGTTGTGCTGGCTGGAGAACTTTAAGAACCCACCTGGGCGCCTAGATAAATGTTGCCTTCGGCTGCAGGCGTATGACATGAATGTCATTTCTAAGTCCGGACGCATTCCTAGTGATGCCCACTGCTTGTTCTGAGCCACTGTCGGCTCACCAGGCCAAAAAGTAGAATAGAATATACCGTTTCTTGAAGCCGTCAGCACGTCCGAAATGGCGCAACTGCAACGACCTTACCCAGAGCTGCTACTCGTTATCTAGCACCTAGAAGGTCGTGAAGTTCGCATACCGCCAGCCTTTATCCGCAACATCGCCTTCTTCATGCTCCGGTATAGAGTGCTTTACAAATGCAAATTTGGAAACACAAAGGAGGCGTTTCTACTCGTTGGGCCGTCATCGATGCGTGCGGAAATCTTTTGTGCCTGTCACGACGAAACTTCAGCCGGCCATTTCGGTGTAAGCCGTACAGTATCCAGGATTCTGCAAAAGTACTTCTGGCCGAAACTTTTGCAAACAGTCCAGCAGTACGTAAGAATCTGCCGTGAGTGCCAAAGAAGGAAGACTCCACCATTGAAAACGGCAGGGCTTCTTCAGCCGATAAAAACGCCTACAGCACCATTCCAGCATGTAGGTATGGACCTTCTTGGGCCATTTCCGACGTCAACAAAGGGAAACAGATGGATAGTGGTAGCGACAGACTACCTTACGCGCTATGTGGAGACAGCGTCTGTAGGGTGGGCCACGTCGGCTGAGGTTGCGGAAAGCTATGAACAACGTCGTTTTGCGACACGGGGCCCGACAGGTTATAATAACAGACAAAGGGACAGCCTTTACAGCCAATCTCATGCAGTCTATCAAGGGGTTATTTCAGACCACCCATAGGCAAACGACAGCATACCACCCACAGACCAATGGCTTGACCGAGAGATTGAACACAACCCTTGCCAGTATGCTTTACATGTATGTCGACGTCGAACGCAAACATGGGATGACATTCGAGCTTAGGTAACATTCGTCTAACACACAGTTCAAGAAACTACAGGACTGACTCCCTTCCAGTTGTTCTACGGTCGAACGGTCACCACGACAATAATTTCTATGCTACCCGTTTAAGAGGACGAGTACAATGGTGATGTCGACGACTTCGTACAAAAGGCGGAGGGAGGTCGGCAGCTGGCACGACAACAAATATAAAATCAGCAGTGTGTCCACGCAAGCTATTACAATCAGCGCCGACGTACTGTGTTCTACAACCCAGGAGACGCGGTGTGGGTGTGGATGCCAGTGCGTCAGCGGGGCCGATCCGAAAAACTGCTTGGCCGGTACTTCGGGCCCTACAGGGTGGTGCGTCGGATTGGTGACGTCAACTATGAAGTCATACCGGATAGTAGGGCGCACTCCTCACGGAGCAAGTCAACTACCGAGGTCATGCACGTCGTACGAATGAAGCCGTATTACGACAGAGACTGGTCCCGCTCATAACGGCACCAAGCCCACCCACCAAGCCAAGGCCAGTAGGAAAGGTAAACTCTTCGCTGACGACTCTATGTACTTGGACAGTAAGCAACCGCATCGTCGCCATCTGGATCCGAAGTCATCCTCGCCTCGTATTATAGCACGGCATCGAAAGGATGCTCGCAGAAGAGGGGGTTAGTGTAGCGATGTCTATTACAGTGGCGACGCGGTCAGTCCCGCTAATGGCACAGCGGGACTGGACTGAATGAAGAGAAGGACGAAGGTCTCTTGCCAGTGCTCTTGCTCCTGCTGGGTCGCCATTTAGACTCTCCATGTGCTGAGTAATTAAAAGTGCCCCCCTTGTTTTACCCACACGCTACAATATTGTTGAGATGAACCTGTATGCCTGACATTTACATTCTTTATATATTATTTGCAAGTTTGGCCAGCTCCTCTTCTAAGGTTGCCTACGTGTTGTGACATTTATACTTCAAATACATGTCTTACTAGCTATTCAGCACTCTGCTGTTACTTGTCACCTGGTTTTTAGATTAGTATGTTTCCACTTTTCAAGTGCTGCACACTGCATCAGCTCTCATATGTGAAGTGACGAGCTGACCACACTGTCTCGCAGATGCACAGGAAGCACAGCTGTAAACAAGCAATGTCGCATCCAAAAACAAGAGGCAGTAACTAACAGCAAACCAGTCCTGATCAGCACAAGCGCCCAGGACACTAAGGCAACCACCGTAGCGTCATCGAATTGTACCATACAGCACGGCTGTACAGGTCTTCTGCAAATAAACTATCACAGAAACAATTAAAAAAACATATAAAATGACAGTCTCCCATCCGATCTGAAAGTACATGAAGCTGGGTAGAAAGAATAATGTCAAAGTACACATACAACACAAAAGAGTTGAGGTAAAACAGTTTATATTGACTTCCAAATTATTTAATACGCTTTCGCAACACAACCACTTAAATTTTCATTCCTATCTGCCTTGGTCCACATGGTACACATTGTACAATTACAAACATAGTACAAATATTTATGTGTATAAATGAGTCACACATAGCAGAATGGTTGACAAAAAATAGGAAGAAAAGCAAACATGTAAACCCAGGATATAAGCACAAGAGAGTTAAGGTACTTGAAATATCGCACCTTAAAATATTTGGGTCAAAAGCAACGCAAGAAAAGTGTGAAAACAAAGAAATGATTGAATGGTGGTTATAAAAACACAGCAAATTTACGAAACTAAATAGTTCATGTGTAGTGGAAAGTTTGTGAAACAATAAAACAAAAGCACCGAGGAACCCCAGAAGTGGTGTTGAGTGGTGGCTGTGAGTGCTGTAAAAATTAAGGATATCCTAAACAAACCAACATCTATGAAAATGGGTATGATTTAAAAAAAAGGTGTGTATAAATAAATGACTGTACGGTGGTTACAAGAGCAGTAAAAATTTACGTGATGAAATGATTCACACTTAGTGAAATGTCAGGAACACAAAACAACAACTACTTTAGAAACAACCTATTGAATTCTGGTTGGGAAAACAAAAAGTACACTGTTTCAATATTTCACACAAATTGATATGACTTCGGAACAAACAAAAAACAGGGAACACGAAATGATTCAGAATTACTTACAAGAAGACGGATTCGCATGACTACGTGATTCACACCAAGTGATACGCTCAAAGAACAATACACAAAATAAAAACGCATGGAAGTACGGAAATGATTCAATGGTGGTTCAATGGTGCATGCCTCCATCATCAGTTATGGTAGGAATTCTTGTACAGTTTGCGTTCTGCGTTGTGGTGCCAGAAACTGCCAAAGTACTTGCAGACCGGATTTGTTGGAAAGTGAAAAAAATTCCATGGCCCAAAGGCTGAAAGAAATTTATTTCTCCTTCTGGCAATAAAAAATAAGAAGCCGCAGGTTTTCGATATTTGCTGATATTTGCGCAGGATGTGATTGACAATAAAAAACTGGGTCCTCTACATTGTCTGGTGAAATAATTTGATGTCTGTGCGTACACAAAGATATCTGGTTACACCCGATGCAGGATGACACTCGCAGGTGGAAAAAAGCGTGTTCCATGGTTCCCAAACCAGGAGAAGTCCTGCGCCAAGTTGACAGTCAAAAGTAGCTTGAGCAGGCGCCTTCTGCTGACTGTTGCAGTAGCATTTCCCGTGCAAGCCAGTTCACCAATCTAGGCACGGATACAGGAAAATCTGTGTTGTTAATACAGCTTTTTAAGACTGGTATAATACAGAACGGCCGCCTCCCATTGCCTCTCAAAAAGTCAGCGTATGACAGCTGCATCCTACCGGTACTCGCCTACGGGGTAGAAACTTCCAGGCTAGCTAAAAGGGTCTAACTTAGATTACGGACGTCTTAGAAGGCGATAGAACGCTAGAAGATGGGTGTAATATTAAAAGACAGGAAGAGAGCGGAGTGGATATAGTATAATATCAGCACTGGCTCTACTAAGGCAACCTTTACACTAACTATGACAGCTAATGTGAGGTACCACTATATATAAGAAATATTGTCGGTAATGGGGACTCTCATGACATTTTAGCGCAGCTACAGGTCCCGTGTGAACTTGCAAAATATTTTTGTGTCTATCCTAACCGCTTGGTGGATTGGAGTGACAACATATACACGGATAAACCCATGTCCAGAAAATGTGGCAAAAAGAAACCTGCACAAACCCGGACAGCGTCACTGCCATGGACGTATACTTCCTGCAGCTGAATGGCGAGCTGGGCGAGTTGGTATCATCATCATCATCACCACCCTATCAACGCCCACTGCAGAGAAAAGGCCTCTCCTATTATTCTCCAATTACCTCGGTCCTGTGCCAACTGTGACCAATTTATCCCCGCAAACTTCTTGAGCTCATCTGCCCATCTAACTTTCTGCCGCGCCCTACAGCGCTTGCCTTCTCTAAGGATCCACTCTGTTACCCTTAATGACCAGCGGTTATCTTGCCTTCGCATTACATGCCCTGCCCACGTCCATTTCTTCTTAATTTCTAGTAATATGTCTTTAACACCAGTTTGCTCCCTGACCCACTCCGCTCTCTTCTTGTCCCTTATTGTTACACCTATCATTTTCCGCTCCATTGCCCGCTGAGTCAGTCAGCAATTTATTTGCTGATTTTATCAGCAATTTAATTGCTGATTTTACGGGTTCACAAAAAATAATCCCATAGAACAACCACTGTAAGTTGTTAACAACAAAATATTCTGTAAAATACACAAAAAATACACCCTCGGGCGATTTTTCAGATTTTTGGGAAGGCATATAATTGGGTGCTTTGGGAGGTACTTCCTAAAATATTTTATAACTATGGAGTTCGAGGCATTGCGTTGAACTTCCTAAGGAGTTATATGAGTAATAGGTTCCAACATCCTCGAACAAAAGTCGTATCCTTCGGCACACAGGTTGTTATGCACGGTGTCCAACAGGGGTCAAGAGGAGGGCCGTTATAGTTTATTACACATATAAATGACCTCGCCGGCATCCATAACACTTCCATTCGGGAAATGCACGCTGATGACACTAATATTCTCTACCTGTTCGATATCGGCGCTTGAAAAAATGGTCGGGGCTAATTGAATCAACATTCTTTATTGTTTACATGTAAATAAGGTTAGTTTAAATATAAATAATTTAAAACATACAATTTCGAAGACCATCAACATTGTGGAAAGTATCAGAATGAATATTTATATTATAGTATAACAAATAATCAAATTTCTTCCCATTACTTGTCTTGGTTTGAGGTTTATTGAATATCTTTCATGGTTTAATCGTGTTTCAAAACTTGCTTTTTAACACATAATATTGCAGGCCTATTTTTTACGATTTGGAATCTATTTCCTGGTTGGTTAAAAGTGTATATAAATACCGCCCTGTTTTTTAAAGACTTTACATTTTAATCTTGTTTGGGGTACGGCACGTCTACAAATTACCAAAAAATATTTCTCCTGCAAAAAAGACTTGCGTGCCATTGAGATAATCAAAGATACACCAGGAAACCAACGTACGCAACCGTTGTTTGTTAAACACTGCATAATAAAAGCCGACCAAGGGTATTATCTGCCGCTGTTTCAATCTTTTCACCAGAATGGCTTGTTGCCTGTTCCTGATAGCAATATAGGTTACAATCTAGACGTCGTAAAACTAAGGGTTCAGAAAAGGGGAAACCAGCGAGCAGAACCCAGGACAAGAGGAGGAGGCACACACACAACACCGCTCTTGTCCTGCGTTCTGCTCGCTGGTTTTCTCTTTTCTGAACATTAAGAACCAACTAGCCCAGCAATTCACTCTCTTGAACTAAGAGTTCTTCGAACGCGGCGAAATAATGTGAATAAGCTGTGTTTCCGAGATGCCAAGCTAAAAACAAGTTTCCCTTCGCTGAATGGTTCTTTTTATCTGGAAACGTGTTACCAAACAATATCTCATTAAAGGTAAGTTTAATTTAGGGTCTTCTAAATACCTTGCTAAGGGTAAGTATGTGTGTACCTGGATGTAAATGTATGTAAATATTTTTCTTTTCCACATAGGTGGTCGAGTAGAATAATTTAGTTCCATTCAGCCGAATGTGCAAAATTTTACTTGTACATATATAATTTGCATTTGCCTATTGTGCACATCTTTTGTATTTTTGTAAGTGTTACTCCGTGTATATTATTTTTGTATTTTGTTTGCTGCACCTTCAATGTACGAGGCTTTTTTGCGTTTATATATGTACTGCGCACAGCCCTAGGGTACCGAGGCCTCGTCAGGCATCACCGCATATTGCCATGGTTGGTTCTTTTCTATGAAAAAAAATAAACCTCAATTCACTTCACTAATACGTTCAATACTTGAATGTGCCTCTGTCGAATGGATCCCGCACAAAAATGCGACACCAACCGCATTGAAGCCATACAGAAGAAAGCCGCCGCAGCATTGGCTCTTCGTATCGCTTGTCTTATGTGACTGTGTAACACTAGTTAAGCCACCAACAAGAAGAAGCAACGATCACCCACTCGTTTTGCTTCACAAACAACGCACGGACAGATTCAAATTTATTTTTTTTCTTCGCATAAAACTTTCGAATTCTTTGCCAGGCTATGTAATTTCACTCGCACCAAATGAAGTTTTGGCTGTAATTGAAGAGAACAAATGCCTTTTCTTTCGTTTTATAACATGGATATTGTATTTCTAGCGCTGACTGCCTGGTTTATATTTTTTGGTCTTGGCTCCTGATTAGAGCGTGCAAGTGCGAAGGGTACATAGTTTAAGGTCAGAGTCATTCAATGCTATTGCAGAACTCTGCCATGGTGTGTAAAACGTGGGTGAACATGTCGTACATGTTTGCACTTGTTTATTGTTATGCGAGCGTGTGTTTGTGTACTTTTTGTCTACTGCGTTTTTATGAACGACTGATGTACACCCGTGCATGCACGCAAAAGTTGTACGCTCTTTCCACTATTCTTATAGCCCTACAAGGGTGAGTAATATTATAATAAATTAGTAAACAAATAAATTATATAAAAATAAATAAATAAATAAATAAATAAAAACTAAATAAATAAATAAGTAGGAGAGGTATCCTAGGCTCCAAAGCGAAAAACTTAACAATTTAAATTAGAGTAAATACAAAATATCCATAAAAGTCATGTTAGTACTCGTTTCTTAAACTCATTAAAGAATACCTAAACACAAAACAAGTTGTTAGCTAAACTCTACCATCGTGCAATGCTTCTAATTTACACCATGTTAGTATCTCTTTTACTTACTATACCACGTGCATTTAAACAGACATTTTCTTGCCTTTTTGTTATGAAATTTAGAAATTGTTTGTTTAATTCGTACAAAGTGTTTTCACTGCTTGCTGCGTTTTTATTGCACTATACGTATTCTCTAACGGAGGTCCCCCCAAGAGATTTCAATCTTCGGGACCTCCTCTGCACTGTAACATTTTATTCATGTAAACGTATACACTCCTGAAATAAAGTTCGATTGATTGATTGATTGATTGATTGATTGATTGATTGATTGATTGATTGATTGATTGATTGATTGATTGATTGATTGATTGATTGATTGATTGATTGAACGTACCCAAAATAGGAGCCCTTCGGGACACAACCATCTATAGTAACACGTGGTCGCCAGCCCAACAAATTAGCTTCATTTATGCCACGCTTACATCATATCATCAGGGAGGTAACGTGATTAGCGAGAATGTACCGCCCCCACCCACCCGAAACACAACTTAGAAATTTGTAAGGTTGGGAAGCGGGTAATATAAGTCAGCCAAACAAAAACGTAACCATGAGAGACATAGAGGACAAGTTTCTGTTTCCACAGTGGGTATGTTGGCTGTGGTGGTGGAGGTTGAACCACACAAAGTACTTGCTGCAAGTCCTAAACTTTCGCAGCTTAGTTACTCAAAATCAACGCTCAACAGTTTCCCGCTATCAACCTTTTGTTGCTTTTACCTTTTGTGAGAGTATGTCGGGTATGATACGGTTTTCCCCTCCTACATCAAGCTGAGAGCTATTCATGACTATGCAATAGTGTGTTTCGAATGTATTATAGGTAATATGTTGGCTATTATAACCTCACTGATCATCCACTGCGCCAAAAAAATCACAAGCCCGAATTGTGACCTCCATTTCAGTATTCCTTAAACGAAGGTCAAAATTACCTTGGTGTTAATGCTGGTCGTTGTAATCTACTGGGGTGTCATAAAAATAGTTTCTCTGAAAAGTCGCACAGGTGGTTTTTTTTTTCAAAAATGTGTCTCTGAATATATTGTTTTGTAGGACGCTGCTAAGAAATAGAATTAGCAAAGTAATGTGGCGAAATATTTCATTTTGGAAACACAGGTATTGAAAGATTGTCTGAAGTAGGAACAATAAATAATGACAGTGAAAGTATAAAACATAAATACCACAAAACGCACCAATTCCCATTTCTGAAAGAAATTGTATTAAAAATTTACCTTTTCAAGAACACAAAGTACCTCTTAGGTATCTCATATAGCAATACATCTGTATTCGTCCTTAGCAAAAGTATCGGATGTTTTTCTATGAGAACAATGAGAAAGTGTTGGCCACTATATATTGGAAATGGACTACCCGAACTATATAGAATAAGCGTTTTTATGGTAGACCACTAGTTAGAAAAAAGAGCAAAAATGGTTTTTCTAGTGATGCTCAACTCAAGCGATTTCCCCAGTATGTGGCGGAGGAGCTCCAGAATATCTTGAGCCCTTGCGGTGGTCGTGAGCTCTTTATGGGGTAAGTAGCTTCCGTTCACATCCACCCAGGTTGTGTGAGGGTTGGGTATACGGATGCAGTGTGAAAATAGGCCTTCCCAAATAGTGTGTGCGATGCTATCTCGCGCCCCACATGTTGGACTGTTTGGGTATGTATAAGCTGTTGGACAGATTTGTTCGAGGACGTGGTTGGTGAAGACTGAATGATTTTTTCATTGTGGACATATTTTGTCTCGGTGTCGAGGGAGAGACATGTGAAGGGGAGGTAAATCTGTCTTCTTCAGGTGGTATATTTGGTAATGTACCTGAATGTATGCAAGCCCTCGCTGGTTTTACTTGCGGTGTGCTATGAGGCGCTGACGTGTTGGGCTGTGTAGAGTCGTCTAGAAGGAAGGTGGGCTGTTTCTGCACAGCCAAAGCCCAAGTGGCCGGGATTCTATTTCAAGGATAGGGTTTGGACAGTAGGAGAGTGGTATAGGAGGATTAGCCTAGTACAGACGATGTGCCGCAACAAAAGTTGGTACAACCGTTTCTTTAAATTAGGGGATATGTGATATTGCAGTAGTTGATCACGTATGATAATCTGTGTTGTACTTTCGTCAGCTTTGTGAAAGTGTCTTGTGCGCCCGCTGCCTGCAATATTTTGGATCGGTCTTTCTCCTGGAATATTAGCTGCAGTAAATGCTTGGTGTAGTTGATATTCAGCGTTGTTCCAGGAAATACTCTCTGGTGACGGGGTAAGAGGGGTAAGTGCACCAAAGCGTGGGCCCTTTGTCTGGCTCTGTGTTGGGTAAAATGCATGTGACGGGGAAGGATGACAATATTGACGTTTTCTGAAGTGAAAGTGTAGGAGGGCGGAACGTGTGGGTATTTGGAATAAACGAGCAAGTTGGCAAGACGGTCGGCATTTGGAGCTCGGGGATTGTGTTCAATGTGTTATTTGAGAAGTGTTAGATTCCGAAGGTGTTGCATGGAAGGAAAAGTGCTGCTGTGCGTACCCTGCACTGCAAGACATTCAATTCGTCAAATTCCTTGTTTGGAGAGATATGTAAGGTAGGCAGTAAGTAGGGAGTGATGTGAAGGGTGCTGCAAAGAGCTTTGACATTTTCAGAAGATTTTAGCCGGAAACAACCCCGTAATACAGTTTTTAACAACTTTTTTGATTAGGCAAGTTAACGAAATACCATAGGTCCTTCAATTTATGCACTATATCTTCCAAGCATATGCTTGGACATTACTCCAGTCGGTATATTTTCTGCACGTGCTCGTACACCTTAAAGTGGTGATTTTTTCTTGAGCGCCATTCAAGCATCAGAGTAGAAAACTCAGGATCATCAGCCGGTAATACACGACGTGCGCACTTATTCCCTGATAGCTACGCACGCAGCCTTGGGCCGAATGGGGTCCATATAAAATGATAAAGATATGGAAAGCTTGTAGGTCGAAGTGGCGGATGAGTGTATTTGTGATCTGTCATCTTGAGGTGCAGCACTGCGGCGGTGCGTGATAATGCAGGTTTTTCTTTTTCTATGGTGATGCGGCATCTAGTTCGTCATCGCGCGAACCGTTTTATTCCATCTGCAAAAGTGCGTTAAAATCAAAAGTGGCAATAGTCTCATAAACCGGGGTCCTGTTCGATGTAGTTCAGTTGGTATTGTATAACTTGTATGAGTTGTTAACGGCCCCTTTATGGTGTGTCGGACTTTTTAGGGTGAAATTCATGTGTGTGCGATGGCCCCAGTGCTTCTTGTAGACAGCGTACTCTTGAGACGGTTACTTAAATGTCCATTTGGAGCTGACAAGTGTTTGTGTGTCACTGCAATATGAATTTGAAGACGTGCTTGTTGACGTTTGACAGTACAGTTGTGAGTATACTGTCTCCACCGTTTTTTTCCCCTGTAGCGGGCTTCGTGTGTGTATTGGATGCCGTAGTCAAGGAATGCTGATAGTGTGGGGAGGTGCATAAGGTCATCACCTTTCGTACAAAAAATTGGGCCGAAAGCTATTTTTCTGAACGTCTGCCCTCACAGTCAGGGGGGCTGGAACCTTTGGTATCCTGAGAGAACACTTCGAGATCGTTATGTTATTGTTGTTTCAATTTAGGGCGCTGCAGGCGAGTTCGGGAAGGGCGAGTTGTATTGAGGTGGTTGCTTCCTTTGATATGTGGTTTTGTTCAATATCTGTTGTGCGAGTATCATAAGAAAAAGATGTATGTTAGTGGGCGCCTTTTGGTGGGCTAATGTTTATGCTGGGATTGATAATAGGGCCAGCGTATGTGGTGGGTTGAATGGGCTGTAAGAGTTCTCGGTAAAGCCGGAATACGGGAGTGATTCTCGAGTAGGCCCAAGCGAGCTGGGGGTGAAGTATTTCTGTATTATTAGCAGGTTTATTTCTCTAAAGAAATAGCACGCCTACAAGGAGGGGAAAAGATGGTGGGTTGCTCCTGAGAAGGGCTGCTGTTTATTTGTGCATACAAATTGTTCTGGGATGGTTTGGATGGTAGGATAGAGATGACAGTGTGCAACTGGTGCAGTGGGGGTATAAGGAGTTGCTATGAGTTATTGTTCATGATAATGGCGAAACGTAAGTGTAAGGAATGGATAGGCAGCGTAAGTTAGTGATTAGGAAGATATTTAATATAAGTTCTGTATTGTGGTCTCTAATGAATGGAAGGGTTAGATAAGTGATTTGAATTTCTGTGGTTTTCTTTGCAGTCATGGAAGTACACTGCCAATTCCACTGTCTAGATATCCCTTCGCCATTACTTCAAATTACCTGCCTTATCAATATATTCTTAGCTACCCTCAACCTTCCTCATCAGAAATTTGTTTTAAGAGTCATCTACCTCTCTGCTTCTCCATCACCGTCATTTGTAAGAAATAAATGACGCTGTATTACTTTCTTCACATTTTCGTAACTGAGGAATCTTTTTGTTGGGTGATGCTAATTTTACTAACATACATTGACAACCCAAACAGGTGCCATTGTGACCTGGTTCTGAAAAATCTGAAGACCTTTTTGCATCACGACTGTCCCTTCTAAATCTCACTATTTGTAAATAGTGCAACGAGATGGTATTCCAGTTCTGTAACACACTTGATTTGACTCTGACAACAACCTCGTGCTTTGCTTCCCAATTTTATGTGTCACGAAATATCGAACACACATTACTAAGGTCGAGAACTGGGCCAGTTGGTATACATTCATTCATTCACGCTCGTGTTGTGTCCTACCCTTTGTCCTGTCTAGTTTGCGCTGCTCCCTCACAATGAACACATTACTAAGCTTTTCGATTATTATCTTGTTACGGAAAACTTAATAGCAAATAATTTTTTACGCAGTAAAAAAGCAAGACCTAAAGCAATCAACCAAAACGAACGTCCTTCACTCACGTTTACTTGCGATGTTTTGAATAACGCTTTGTTCAAAATAACTGAGACCTGTATGCCTCCAACCTCGCATTAACTAGCAAATAAATATATTCCGAAGCAACACCATAAACAATGCCTACAAGTAATACACGTCCCATGTTAAAATATTTTAGACATATTGCAAAATTTCACACATCCAGCATTGATTGACTTCGTAGAACAATTGTTTAATAAAGCATTTCTATGGCTAGTGTATTTAAAAATATCGCTCACTTAATACCCAAGCAAAAATTACCTCAGTGCATCACAAAACGAGGAAAGTGCAAGCAGATCAATAGGCTCAAGGGGTAGAGAGTTTCAGTTTTTATAGAGACGAATTCTGGAAGCCTTCAAAGGCATTTTAGGGACATTCGTGTGTTTTTAAACACGTTGAGCACCTTTATATATATTATCTACAATATATTCCCGTTTCGTGAAGCTGTAACGAAGCATTTTCGGGTTATGTAGTACCAGTTTTTTAATTGCGATGGTTTGGATTTCAAAACAAGTGGCTGCGCATTAGCCTTATACTGACTGTGTGTTGTCAGTAGTAACGCTGGGTTTTGAACATTCTGAATGAGTTACTTGGAAAGGATAAGGGCTTAAGACATGATAAATTTGTTGTTGCTTGTGCAAACAAAAGCGTTGTTAAGGAAACGAGCGTCGATTCGCATAGATATTGATGCGTTTCCAGCAAGAAATTGATAAAAACGCCATCTCTGGTTTTTATATTAAAAAATTGAAGTGCTATTTTATTCGAAAAGTTCAGTTGGACACTGAGAAGCAGGCACAAAGCTCTTGTGAATGGGATACGGTAGTTGAGTAGTACGGCTATTTTAGTGTGTCGGACATTGTGGAAACCAAACATGTATATATTTTAGGGGCATCAAGACTATCTTTTGTTTGTGGAACCACATGCTACGACTCCTGGCCTAATTATTTTACTACAATGCTAATTATCGATATCTGTTTGAATGATGTCACTGGTTGTGTTTTCTGGTAAGAATGATAATTTTAGGTCGTTTAGAAGGTCTTTATGTAAGATATGGAGAGATTCAATTAAAATACACCCTGGTGTATAGCGGCAGTGGTGGTTGCTGAATAGAAAATCTCCCAAAAAGGAGCTACATCACCTTCCAGGGAGCATCATATAGCTGACACACCCAGGACAACTAAAGATGAGACGGACGTGGCGCCATAACTACCTGCATAGCAGATTAAGAAACGGCCTCCGCCCTCCAAGCCTACAGAATGGCAGAAAAATCCACTTAAAATGTACAAGCCATGACACAACAAAACATCAACACATACAAATACTTCAGTAGCTCTTAAATGTGCCTAATGGGAAGAGAAAATATAATACATTTGAAATGCAGCAGGCTCATTAAAACAACTGATGATCTTCGTGAAATATTGCATTTCAATTAGTATGGTGTGATGTGTCTTCAAGAAACACAATGAAAGACTAAACAGACAATTTTTATACTTACATTTTATTCACGAATGACAGTGATGGTACTGGTACATGCTCAGGTGGTATGGCCATCATTGACCGAAACTTTTTGGTGAGACATACTGTTCAACTACATCCCATCCTTGAAGCTGTGGCCATTCGAAGCATATTCTTCAGTAGCATTATAATATTATGCTCTCCTTACATGCCTCCTGACTTCCAGCGCTCGTTTAGATTTCGAGGGCCCGAACCTTTCAATCTCATAGGAACCTCACTCCGCATAACTCTCTTTGGTGCTCCTCCCACATGAACGCCCGAGGTCGTCTCTTAGAAAAATTGTTAACCAGCTCGGGCGCGTGCCTTTTAAATTAAAAACAGATTACATTCCTTACTGTAAGACACAACACTAATTCACATCTTGACTTGGGTATTGATTCTGCAGTTCTCTTTTTACATACTTTTTTGGGGTGTGGGTATGGTCTTAAGTTTTTTTGACCATTTTTCTACTTATATAAAATGTATAGGTAAAGGCCCAAGCCGTTCATCCTTCCTTTAAAGGTTCAGTGAAGCCAGAGCAAATTGGAGTACAGTTACAGAGACATTTAAACTATAATACAGGTCCAATTGACACGTATACGCTGATAGGCAACCCAACGTCTCATGGCGCACATCCTCGAAGCAGCCCAAAAGTCCATTTCCCATGTTTAAGGAGGCCTGTGCAACCAGAGGAGGCTGTGGTGGAATTAAGAATGTAGGCTTGTGCAAAAGGCCATCAACTAGGCGCGCGGTATCCGTCGGGACACCACATTAGATAACCTTGTCAGGTAACGTCGGATATCGAAAAGGCGACATAAAACATGTGCGCAGTAAGGCAAAACGACAGATGCACCGCAAAACACACAATGTCTAAACAGGCATACGGAAACTCAACTGACAGAAGATACACTGTCCGCGCCTGGTTAGTACAGCAGGGTATACTCTGGGCGACCAGTTTAATGCTCTCGCACAACACTTCTCACACGTGTCCAGTTCAACACCCTACACAAGTACTTTTACGAAAGATAAAGCATAGGCCGAGAAGAAGTCTGTACTTCATAACGACAAGTCAACCACAACTTATACCTCCGCGATCTGTGGGCTGCTCGAAGAACGTGTAAGCCCTCAGCTTCAGTCCCAGACAAGACGACATAGTCAATCATACATCACTTAAACGCTGACATTTTTCAAACACTGCTCCACCTATATACCAAAACATAGCTTTCGGGGCACATTCCTAATTCTTGGGAAATGCTGTAGTTGTAGCTTCCCAGAAAGAGGGAAAGGACCTTCCCTCTTCTACTAGCTATCGACCTACTGCCCTATCTAGCTGCCTCTGCAAGCTGTCAAGAAGATGATAAACTGGAGGCTTGTGTACTTTCTTGAGTACACTGGCCATCTGCAGAGCTGCAAGGCTGTCTTGAGGACAGGACCCTCCACGAAAGACGAACTGGGGGCAGTTGAATCGTATAATAAGTATTCCTTCGGGCATGACTAGTTTTTGCTTACTGTGTGTTTCCATTAGGAAAAGGCCTAGGGCACCACTCGGGGTTAAGGCATTGTCGGGGACCTCGAGTCATTCACCTAGCAAACTACGCTATTTGCAGCAGATATTGGGGAGATGTCAGAAATCGATATTGCACATGACTAAGAGACGTATTGCTGGTACAAGAACTACGTATATTCAATGTTGCTAATATTGCACAAAACCCTACCAATTCACTTGAAGGATATCGCAGAATGCCCCTGCCCTGGTGCTCTCATAGGCTATGTACATGATGTTACATTAGTGGTACAATTTATGGATATTGTATGGGCAGGCATGGAACACGTATAGGTATGCCTTGTCTACAGTGTTTTGCTGTCTTTGCTACAAGCAATATTTTGTTCAATACATGTATAGCCTACATTGGTATTATATTGTTTAAACTATCTATTGAGCAGTGTTCGGTGGTATTACATTGTTGAAACAATCTATTAGGCAGTGTTCGCTGTTACTTGGGACCTGGTTTCTAGAATATAGTGTTTCCATTTTTGAAGTGTTGCATACTGCATGAACTCATGTATGAAGGACAAAACCTAGCACCAACTCCTGCAGAAACACACAACACACCGCTGCAAACAAGATGTGTCACATAGAAAACAAGTGACAATAAGTAACAGCAAACAAGTCCTGATCAGCACAAGAGCCCTTGACACTAAGCCAACCACACAGTGTCATCGAATTCCAGTTTGAACAACACTGCATGGCTGTACAGGGCATCAAAAATAAACTATCAAGGAAACAATAAACGTTACATTCATTAAAATGATCGCTTTCCCAAACTAGCTGTAAATAATTGCAGTTGTAGTCTTTCAAAGTGCACATAAAAAACAAAAGAGTGCAGGTAGCAAAGGTTATGTGGACTTAAAAATTATGTAATACACTGTCGCATCACAACCGCTTTATATTTATTGCCCATCTGCCCTGAAAAAAAAGAATACACAATGTGTAATTACAAGAATAGTGCAAATTTGCAAAATACAATTACATCACACATAGTAGAGATAAGCAAACATTTGATTTGATTTTGATTTCATTTTTATTCTTGCGCAAAAAAAAACACAAAGAAATCACTTTCGCGCAATGGGAGCCGAGAAAAAAGCTGTATTAAGAGCTTGACGAGCCCCAGCCAACCCAGTGAAGACAGGTGGCAAACGGCATTGGCTAATATTGTAGCGTGTAGCGAATGCGTGCTCCGGGTGGTAGGGGTTTTTATTGGGGCACAAAAGACCAAACGGCGACAGCCAACGGTCTAACCTAAAGCTTGAGAGCCGAGGGACCGGCCCGGCACCCAGCGCGCGCGATCCGAAGACGAAGATTCTGTTTCTTCTGCCTCGTCGTTGACCGTTGCGTGTGCCCTTTCTTACACAACACGTGACATTTACGGTCCCCAAGGGGAAGCATCGTCGCGATGCTCAGGTGAAAGTGCGGTGAAGCAGGGATACACTATGGGCGTGTCACGTTCTTGCGAGGTAAGGCTTCATGCGGTCGATGTGCACCACTTCTGACCGGCGTTGGCGACGCCGGGATGGAACACCGTCTTCTTGAATAACTGCGCACGTGACGTCACTCAGTTGTTTCAGACCTCTGTAGGGTCCAAAATAGCGTTTCAGAAATTTTTCGCTTAGCTCTCGACGTCGGATGGCGGTCCACATCCATACATAGTCGCCAGGCTCGAAGGAAACGTGCCTGTGACGAGGGTAGTAAAGGGAGGAATCCTGCACCTGCTGTTCTCTGATACGATACCGAGCGAGCTGCCGCGCCTCTTCGGCGCGCTGCGCTATCGCTTGTGCATTCTCTTCAGCATTTCCGTGGTGGTGTGGGAGCATTGCATCCAGCATTGTTGTTTCCTCACGTCCGTACAGGAGAGCGGATGGCGTCATGCGCATAGTTTCTTACCGGGCCGTGTTGTAGGCAAACGTCACGTATGCGAGAATTCCGTCCCAATTTTTGTGTTCGAAGTCGACGTACATCCTTAGCATGTCTGGAATGGTTTTGTTCAAGCGTTCGGTCAGGGCGTTCGTCTGTGGGTGGTAGGCCGTAGATTTTCCGTGTGAAGTACCGGTGAGATCCGTGGTGGCGCGTACCAACGCTGAGTTGAATGCGGTTCCCCTGTCCGTGGTCAAAATTTCTGGTGCTCCATGGCGCAGAACGATGTTGTCCATGTAGAATTGAGCCACGTCGAGCGCAGTGCAACGCTGAAGAGCTTTTGTTTCGGCGTATCTGGTAAGGTAATCGGTCACGACGATTATCCGCCTATTTCCCGAAGAGGAGGCTGGGAAGGGGCCCAAAAAGTCCATGCCGATCTGTTGGAAAGGTGTTTTCGGTATTTGTACAGGTTGCAGTAAACCAGCTGGGCATCCAGGCGGTGTTTTCGTCGCTGACATTCGCGGCAGGTGCGAATGTAGTATTTCACTGTCGCAGTAAGCTTCGGCCGGTAGTAGTTTTCTTGATTCGGGAAGTTGTACGCGCATAACCAAGGTTACCAGCAGTCGGCTCGTCATGACAGGCCTATAGTACGTCACAGCGAAGACACGCAGGGAAAACTAAAAGGTAGGCTCTGCCATTTGGACCAAAGTTGCGTTTGTAAAGGATGTTGTTCCGTAAACAAAAGAACTTTAGGACGCGTGCGAAGAGCTTGGGCTTCTGTGGAGAGCGTCCTTCCAAAAAGTCCACAAGTGGTTGCAGCTCGGTGTCCTGCCTCTGTTGTTTACTCAACGTTGGGGCGTCGATTGCTCCCAGAAAAGCCGTGTCGTCTTCATTTTCAGGGCCGGGGCGCTCGACCGGGGTTCGGGACAGGCAGTCTGCATCAGAATGATGTTTTCCTGACTTATAGACTACCGTCAGATCAAACTCCTGAAGTCGCAGGCTCCAGCGGGCTAGGCGGCCAGTGGGGTTTTTTAAATTGGCCAACCAACAAAGTGAGTGGTGGTTGCTCACTACCTTGAAATGACGGCCGTAAAGGTACAGGCGGAATTTCAAGACCATCCATACAACAGCCAGATATTCCTTCTCGGTGGCGGAATAGTTGGTCTCCGCATGGGACAATGTCCTGCTTGCATAAGCAACAGCTCTTTCAGCACCGTCTTGCCATTGGGTAAGGATGGCGCCTAAACCTAGGTTGCTGGCATGAGTATGAATGGTGGTCGCAGCGTCTTCATCAAAATGGGCGAGGACAGGTGGCTCTTGCCAACGCCGGCGCAGGTCCTCGAAACAATCGTGCTGCTCATTGTTCCATATGAAGGCGACGTTGTTACGGGTAAAGCAGGTTAGTGGAGCCATGATGTGTGCAAAGTTTTCTATGAAGCGCCGGTAATAAGACCACACGACTAGAAATCGCTGCCGGACCCTTTTGTCTTTGGGCGTCGGGAAATTGGAGATAGCGGCTACCTTTTCAGGGTCGGTTGTGACGCCGGCGTTGCTGACAACTTGGCCGAGGAAACGGAGCTTTTTATAACCAAAATGGCACTTTTCTGCTTTCAAGGTAAGACCGGCGGCTCGTACGGCACGAAGGACTGAAGATAGTCGTTTCACGTGTTCTTCAAATTTTGACGAGAAAACGATAAAAACATCCAGTTACATGAGGTATGTCTGCCACTTGAGGCCGGACAAGACAGTGTGCATCATTCTCTGGAATGTTGCCGGCGCCGAACACAAACCGAAGGGCAGGACCTTAAACTCGAAAAGACCATCCGGTGTTATGAAGGTGAACTTTGTATCGTACTTGGCTGTCGCGGCGCGCAAGCCGATAACGAGCCCCACTGTCACACCCTCTCCTTTCTCTGCCTGTGCATGCGGCTATATAAGCAAGCCCAATAAAGCTGCGCGCGGCATGCTTTGGCTGAGCCACTTCATGTGTTGTCTTCCTGCCACCCACACATCATACATGGTGTCAGAAGTGTCAGAACCGCCAACGCAACAAGCATCAAGGAATGGAGCCATAAAGCCTCCGGACCAGTGCCACTGTCTGGAAACATCAGACGCAACTGGGAGCTCTTCAAGCAACGACTCGACCTGTTCCTGACGGCGACTTCGGCGGAGAAACCCAGGACAGAAGCGGTCAAGGCAGCGATCCTTCTCAGCACCGCTGGCGAAGAGGCACTGGATATCTTCCACAACTTTACCTACCATGATGGTGAGCGAAAGGACGACTTCCCCACGCTGGTGGGCAAATTTGATGAGTACTGTCTCGAGCAAGGGAACGAGGTTTACGAGCGACATCTGTTCTGGGTGCGGGTCCAAGATGAGGCAGATCCTTTCGAACGATTTTCCCGGCAGTTAAAGACGCAAGCCAAGCTTTGCAATTTTAGGTACCCTGAAGAGTCTATGATAAAGGACCAAATTGTTTTCGGGACCAAGAACAAGAACACCAGAGAAAAAAATTTGCGGGACAAGAACCTGACTCTACAGAAAGCAGAAGATATGTGCAAAGGAGCAGAAGTAGCGGAGCAACAAAATACTGCATGGGCTAGTGAGCGCGTACAGGTTGACCTTGCCCGGTGGAATGAACGCAGCCAGAAGCAAAGAAATCGTTGCACGCCATGTAGTGAGAGCCATCCGCCACGGCAGTGTCCAGCCTACGGGAAAGTGTGCTACGCATGCAACAGAATGAATCACTTTGCGTCCTGCTGTAAGAACAAGCAGGTTAACGATATTCAAAACGACGCGGACGATCATTCCGACGTGCTTGACGTAGCATCTGTGGCATCAACAGCAACGCAGGAAAATATTGGACAGTACGCGGTAAGGTGTACAGCTGCGAATATGAACTGAAAGTAGATAAGGGTTCTCAGGCGAACCTTATTCCGCTCAGCGTCTTCAAACGCATGTCAACAACAGCAGCATTGCAGAAGAGCAACGCAGTGCTCACCGCCTACAATGGGTCCGTAATCAAACACCTTGGCGTGGCGACCACAGCACTGGAGATAAACGGCGCAAGAAAAGAAACCAATTTCTTCATCGTTAAGAAAGGGCGCCAAGCAATTGTTGGCCGTGAAATCGGCCTTATCCCGGCAACCGTCGATACTATCGGACGAAGCGGTGCAGAGGTGCCCGAGACAGAATACGCGCACCTTTTTTGAGGCACTGGGTGCGTAAAAAGAAAATGCAAGGTGGTTCTTCGGCCAGACGCTGTTCCAGTCGTGCAACCAGCAAGGAGAGTGCCACTGGCTCTGAAGGAACCATTACGTGACGAACTCGCCCGCATGGAGAAAGCAACCATCATCGTGAAAGTAGAAGAACCAGCTGAATGGGTGAGTCCACTGGTTGCTGTACGCAAGAAGAACGGGTCGCTGAGAGTATGCATGGACCCACGAGAAGTGAACAAAAATATATTACGTGAGCTTTACCCTATGCCCATCCGCGAGGACATCGAAAGTGAGTTGTCAGGGGCCCAAGCCTTTTCGCGTCTAGATGCAAACTCCGGATTTCATCCGGATTTCTCCGGATGCAAACTCCAGATTTCTAGATGCAAACTCCGGATGCAAACGTGCAGATCCGCGATGTAGCTTCAGCAAGTGGGATCACTTGCTGAAGCTACATCGCGGATCTGCACGTTTGCAACACCGTTCGGGCGATATCGCTTTTTAAGGTTGCCGTTCGGAATTTCATCAGCCCGCGAAGTATTTCAGAAAACGCTGTCCGAAATTTTCGAAGGTGTACCTGGAGTAAGCGTGTACGTAGATGACGTCCTGGTGTGGGGAGCTGACAAAGCTCAACGCGACGAACGTTTGTGCGCCGCTCTAGAAAGGGCAGAGAAGGCAGTGCTGACCTTTAACCCAGAAAAAATGTGTCTTCGGTGTGAGCGAAATAACATTTTTGGGTGACGTGATCAACGCACAAGGTGTGCGCCCCAGCCCCGACTTGATCAAAAGAATCCGAGCTATGCCCGCTCCAGAAGACAAAAATGCAGTACGGAGAATGATGGGAGTCGTAAATTACTTACGCAAGCACATGCCCCGACTAAGCTACAACACGTTATTGTTGCGGAGCATCGTAAAGGACGATATCCTTTTCGAGTGGACTGCAGCTCACGCGTGCGAGTGGGAAGCCGTATGCGAGGCGTTAACGTCGCCTCCGCTGTTGGCGTTCTTTGACGAGAAAAAAGAGACAAAGCTGGCAGCGGACGCCTCTGCCATCGGAATAGGTGCCTCTTTATTGCAAAAACACGGCAATGACTGGTGCCCAGTCATGTGTGCATCGCGAACGCTATCTGATAGCGAAACGCGATATTCCCAAATCGAAAATCAAGGCTCGGCATCGTGTTCGCGTGCGAAAAATTCCACCAGTTTACAAACGGCCGCAAGATTCTTATTGAGACCGACCACAGGCCGTTACTTTCCATTGCAAAAAATATATCGGCGATATGCCACCAAGGCTACAGCGTTTGTTTGTGCGCTTGCTCATGTACAATTACGATTTGCAGTTCGTTCCTGGCAAGGACCTGCTCCTGGCTGACATGCTCTCTCGCGCGCCTGCCTACGCTTCGGAGCCGGCAACAACCGAAGACGTCGAAGTCCACGCAGTTCAGGTCGTCTCCGCAATAGTAAGCACACCAACGAAGCGACGTCTTCAAGTTGAAACTGTGGCGGATCCTTTCCTAAGTTTGTTGATGCATCAGCTTTCCGAATGTCGACCTGTTGAAGGGAAATTACGCCCGTTTCCTGCCGAGCTATCAGTCATCGAAGGAATATTACTTAAAGGATGCAAAGTTGTCATACCTTTGTCCATGAGAGCTGAAATGCTAAAGAAAATACACGCCGGTAATCTCGGAATGAAGAAATGCAAGGCAGGAGCGCGTGGAATAGTTTTCTGGCCTGGTCATGACGGCAGCATAGAATCGATGATTCCTTTATGCAGCGCATGCCAGAAATATGCGTACAAGCAGCAGTCCGAGCCACTTGTTGGTGACGCATACTTGACAGTCGACGACACGCACTCCTACTTTCCTGAGGTGGAAAAGGTAGCTACCACGGCAGCACGAGAGGTAGTAGAGAAAACGTCCGCTATCTTCGCACGCTATGGGATCCCTGGAGAAGTATGCATAGACAATGGGCCTCAATTTGTGTCAAAAGAATTTGCCGACTTCGGAAAACGGTATGACTTCGAGCACATCACTTCGAGCCCGCCATTCCGCGAACAAATTAGCGGAATAGGAGCTGCAGGTAGTCAAGTGAATCTTGAAAAAGACTACAGAGTCGCTTGATGATTTTTGGCTTGGTCGGCTGTCGTATCGGGTATCTGCATTAGAAGATGGCCACTCACCCGCACAACTATTACTAGGACGGCAAGTGCGCACCAACGTTCCGGAATACAGAGCGGAGCTGGGAAGCGCCGTAGTAAAGCACAATCATCAGGACAAAGGCAAGCCACTGCCACTACTGCAGCGAGGAGAGACAGTGCGCATACGGGACGACGACTGGTCACGCAAGGCGAGAGTACTCCACGAAGTTGCTCCTCGATCCAACATCGTCGAAACGGAGGATGGACGGCTGCTGAGGCGGAACAGACAGCAGCTGCTTCGAAACCAGGAAGAATTCCGGGCCATGCCTGACGACGGGAACAGCCACGACTCCGAGGGTGACAACGCGCACGTCGTAAGCCAGGACGCTCAAGTACCAGGTTCTAATCAATGTGGCCTCTCCACTCGGAGCCTGCAAGCCAGGGAGCCTGAAGTACCTGAGTTACAAAATGAAACGCGGGAGACGGCCGGCAGCACGGGAACCACAACGGAAGGCGGCCGTCAACCGGTACCCGCAGGTCAACCCGTCAACGCCGTGAACCGAAGAGGTTGCGTTATGACGAACGTTTTCGTCTAATCTCTTGACTTTACTTGGTAATTGTGGTTGTTTACTGATTGTGTCTTTTTTGTTCATGCAAAGAAAAAGAGATGGATCGTACTTGGCTGTCGCGGCGCGCAAGCCGATAACGAGCCCCACTGTCACACCACCTCCCTTCTCTGGCTGCGCATGCGGCTATATAAGTAAGCCGAATGAAGCTGCGGACGGCCTGCTTTGGCTGAGCCACTTCATGTGTCGTCTTCCTGCCACCCACACATGATACAAAACTTCTCGCGGTCGCGCTCATCTACCTCGATCTGCCAATACCCGCTCTTTAAATACATGGAGGAAAAGTAACGGGCGTTGCGAAGCCGGTCTAGAGAGTCGTCGATTAGTTGCAACGAATAAACGTCTTTTTTGGTCACTCGGTTTAGCTTCCTGTAATCTACGCAAAACCGTAAAGAGCCATCCTTCTTTTTAACCAAAACGACGGGCGGCGCCCATGGACTTCGAGATGGCTGACTGATATCATCTTGCAACATTTGTTCCACTTGGCTACGAATTGCTTCACGTTCCATGGTAGACACACGTTAAGGGTTTTGGCAAAGAGGTCTTAATGCGTCATAAGTGATTATATGATGCTTCGTGAGTGGCGCCTGTCGGACCGCAGGTGTCGTAGAGAAACAATCCATAAACTTCATGAGAACTTCGCGGAGTTCTTCGCGCTGCGTGAACGGCAAGCTGTGGTTCACATCAATCGCGGGAATGGGACTGCTCTCGCCAGGCGGGGCGCCTTGTAAGGCGAAGCAGTCTTCTTTGCCGCCAAGAATGTCCTCGAAAACGGCGACTGCAGTATGTTTGGCGACATGTTGGTGCTCATTACTGAAATTTGTCAGCAATATTTCCGCCTTGCTGTCGCCTACGTGCATGACCCCTCGGGCAGCTGCGACGCCGCGACCGAATAAAAGCGCATCGACACGTTCTGCGATGCCGTCTACAGTGCTTCGCACGTCGCAGTTGACGGATACGAGTATGCAGGAGCGTGGCGGTATATTGACGTCGTCGTCGATAATCCGCAACGATGAACCACATTCTTGGCTTTCAAGGAGGCAGAGGCTCAGCGATAAGGTGATTAGGCGCTCGCCCTCATCGATGACAGCGTTATACTCTCTTAAAAAGGCAATTTCTAAAATGAGCTCCCGGCAGCACTCTGCTAGGACCACAAAAGTGCCGACGAAAGTAGCGTCTCCTATGCTGATCCTCCCAGTGCACTTCCCCACCGGCGTCATTAGGTGGCCCCCAGCCGTGCGAGTTTTAATGTTAGGCCATGGCGTCTTAACTTTTTTCAACCGATCAGCGAGGGTCAGGCTAATGATTGAGTAATCCGCTCCGGTATCAACAAGAGAAACACTTCATGTTCATCCGAAGATACGACGAGATCGGCGCTTCCAACATTGGCTATAGTCACTCTCGTCGTCGTGTTTTCCTTCGGCGCCTTCGCATGATTTCGAAGGTTTTGCGGGGTTATGCTATTAGCAACCCCGCCTCCCGGAGTTGCTGCTTCTAGTTTCCCCGCCTAGGCCTTGGGGATCTTCCCCGCGGCATATCTGTAGCGTTGCGTGGCTAAGTGGAGCGTCGTTTCCTGGGACGGTGATCGATATCGGCGGGACGGCGAAGGCGAGGCATTTTGGCGAGCAGCGAGGAAGCCTTCGATTGCAGCAGGAAGTCTTCGATTCCCGCCCCGAAGCAAGGGCGGGAAGCAGCAGGTGAAAATCCGGGAAGGCCAACCTCGTGGTACGGCCAACGGCGGTAAATATGTACTGCTTCGCCACAGTGGTAGCATAGGGGTCGGTTGTCACTGGTACGCCAGAGGTCCGTCTTCCGCACTTGTCTGCGGAATGAATTTCCCGACGGCCAGGGGCGTGTACCGGCGTCCGCTGCCTGGTGACAGATGTCGGCTTGAGGCATACAGCTGGGCGCTGTGGCGCTCGCAGGAGGCGGTTGGCGAAGAACTGCCGACGAATAGCCCGCTAGGAGTGGCTGTGGGTGTTGTTCCGGGGCTACAAACGTTAAAGCCTACCTGATTTCTTGGCGCACGATGTGGACGACTGATGCAGACGCCAGCCAGGGTGGAATGAGTCCGTGTAACTGCAACTCCTCCCGAACGATAGATCGGACGAGCTGCCGCAGTGATCCATCGGTGGACGCAGCAGTAACCACAGTGCCAGTGGTGCTGGAGGATCTGCTGGCCCTACGGTCGTACAGTCGGCACTACTCCTGCAGGGCTATCTCGACGGCTGTCGCCTCGTTGATGAAATCCTTTACAGTGCGTGGAGGATTTCGCACGAGGCCCGAGAACAGCTGCTCTTTTACACCGTGCATTAGGTGTCGCAGCTTTTTCGGCTCGAACATATCGGGGTCGGCTCTCCGAAATAGGCGAGCCATGTCCTCCGGGAATATTGCGACCGTTTTGTTGGGCTTGTGAATTCGGGATTCCAGAAGTCGCTGGCCGAGCTCTCGGTGGTCTCTGCAGGCAAACGACTCCAGAAGCTCCCATCGAAATTCATCCCAAGTCGACAATTCACCCCGCGCCTTTCGGTTTTCGTAGCAAGTCCTGGCGCCGTCGTCCAGCGAGTAGTACACATGCCCAAGTTTTTGTTGAGGGTTTCACTGGTTGAACGACGCGACACAATCAAACTGCTCCAGCCAGTCCTCGGTGTCTTCGAACGCTTCACCACGGAAGACGGCAGGAGTGCGTGGCTAGTGAAGCGTTACCTGAGAGGCAACTGGTTGCATCATTACTTATGGTTGAAGCACTTGGCGTCTCGGCACGTCACTGGAAAGGAGGCCATACTCCGAGGACAGACCGAGGTGGCGGCTGCTAATCCGATGAACCGGGTTGTCAACAAAGCGTGGCCGTACCGGGCTGCCAGGAGGTGTCCTGGACTTCAGGTGGTTGTACCCAGCTCATCCACCAGTGTAGCGTACAGCGAATGCGTGCTCCCGGTTGTAGGGGTTTCTATTGAGGCACAAAAGACGAAATGGCGACAGCCAAGGATTTAACCTAAAGCTCGAGAGCCGAGGGACCGCCCCCAGCGCGCGCGATCCGAAGATGACGATTCTGTTTCTTCGGCCTCGTCGTCGACCGTTGCGTGTGCCCTTTCTTATACAACACGTGACAATATTGCCGCGAACCATACATTGGGTTTGTTTATTTGTGTTTTGCTTTAACCGCCCGGCTGCGCCGGTCTGTGTTATCTCTGCGCCAAGGGAAGCGCGTGTTCTATTCTTTCTTTCTGTGCCGCATGTGTTATCTGTCGTGATAGGGAGAGCATTCCGATCTAACGTGAACAGCCCAGAATAATCTTCTTGGATCTACTGTGTTCTCGATGTGAATCGACGTTTCGAGAACCACGAACGCCGAAAAATAAAAAGCCTGCAGTGCGGACGCCGGAGCATTCGATTCGACGACACTCGCCTGTGCAAGTCACTTTGTTGACCGCTGCTTCGCCGCCTCTGTATTCTTTTGAGTTGTTAGGAGAGCACAAGATCGCTCCAATAAACGTGTTTCTCATTCAAGAAAACTGCATCGTCCTTGTCTTCGTGACATCTGGTGGAGGTGCTGGGTACGCACCCTTCATGCCCACTACAACCTCTCGAAGCCGCCAAGCCAGTCCAACAAGAGCCAGCCTCCGCCTGCAAGATTCACCACCCGAGTTTGGTCTACTACCGGAGAAGACGAAGAAGAAAGACATCGCAACCAGCACCATGCTCAACCAAGCCAATCCTCTGTCGTTCTGCAGCAGCCACGGGAACCACCATCATTCCGAGGAGCCCCCGCAGAAGACCCAGAAGAATGGTTGGAGAAACTGGAGCGCGTCCGGAAATTCAACAGGTGGGACGACGCATAAACGTTCCTGCACGTTTTCTTTTACTTGGAAGATTCGGCTCACACTTGGTTCGAGAACCACGAGAGCTCCTTGACAAACTGGGCTCAGTTCAAAAGCGAGTTCACTAAGTCCTTCACTACCGTGGTCAGAAAAGAATGCGCAGCGCTTTTGCTGGAAACTCGAACGCAGCACCCTAACGAAGGGGTAGTGATCTCTGTTGAGGAGATGAAGAGTTTGTTTCGACGTGCGGATCCGAAGATGACAGAAGAAAAGAAACTAAGGTTTCTCATGCGAGGGGTAAAGCAGGAGCTTTTTCCTTGCCTTGTCCGCAATCCTCCCAAGATGGTTTCCGAATTCGCGGCTGAGGCGGCCGCGATGGAGAAGACGCTGGAAGTTCGAACGAGGCAGTACGATCGCCCGGTTAACGTGCTGGTTTCCGAGACGATCGGTGCCGGGGCTACAAGCTCCGACACACTGCGTGAGACCATCCGAGCAATGGTCAGAGAGGAGCTTCGGAAGCTTTTTCCGACGACGCCGCAACCTCAAGTGGCTTCCCTGACTGACGTCATCCGCGAAGAGGTTCAGCACGCTTTGGGCACTTCTATGCCATCCGAGGCACCCCGTGAGACACAGGCGATGACTACTCCGCGGCTGTTCGTCGACCCCGCCCTGCTCCAACCCGTCTACAAGAAGCTCCACCGTACCACCGTCCACTCTCGCCGCCGTCCCCACTGTCGCCGCCGTCGACCGTACCGCCGTACACAGCCCAAACCCTGACGCCGAGGAAGACTGACGTTTGGTGAACGCCAGATCATCGCCCGCTGTGCTACCATTGCGGAGAGGCCGATCACATCTATCGTCGCTGCCCGTACAGGTTACTCGGACTGCGTGGTTTCTCCGTTGACGCCCCACCCCCCCGACCCGCCCAGCGCCCTACTGAGATCGACGAATACCTGTCCAACACCAACCGAGGACCAGCCCGCTCACACCGATCGCCGACGACACTCAAGTCGACGACATGCTCAGCGACGACATTATACAGCCCTCAAAAAGCCCCTGGGCTGCGCCCGTCCTAGTCGTAAAGAAAAAAGACGGCACATTAAGGTTTTGTGTTGACTTCCGGCGACTGAACAAAATCACGAAAAAGGACGTGTACCCCCTCCCCCGAATCGACGACGCCCTCGACCACCTCTGCCACGCGAAGTACTTCTCATCGATGCACCTGAAGACCGTGTACTGGCAAATTGAAGTGGACGAGAGAGACCGAGAGAAGACTGCATTTATAACCCCAGACGGCCTATACGAGTTCAAGGTGATGCCGTTTGGGCTGTGCACAGCACCAGCGACGTTTCAAAGAGTCATGGAAACTGTGCTAGCTGGCCTTAGGTGGCACACCTGCCTCGTATACCTCGACGACGTAGTGGTATTCGCCCGGACTTTCGACGAACACCTTGCAAGGTTGGAGTCTGTACTCGAGGCCATTCGTACGTCAGGGTTGACGCTGAAGCCGGCAAAGTGCCGTTTCGCATACGGGGATCTCAAGTTCTTGGGCCACGTCGTCAACGCTGCGGGAGTCCTACCTGACCCGGCAAAAACTTCAGCCATTGCGAACTTCCCAAGGCCGAAAGACAAGAAGGGCGTGCGAAGATTTCTCGGCCTGTGCGCATACTACCGGCGCTTCGTCGCAAACTTCGCATGCATTGCAGAGCCACTCACGCGCTTGACGAAAGATAGCACCCCTTTCAGCTGGGAAAACGACCAAGAAAAAGCATTCTGCGAGCTGCAAAAACGCCTGCAAAGACCGCCCGTGCTCGCTCATTTCGACGAAAATGCCGAAACGGAAATGCACACGGACGCCAGTGATATAGGCTTGGGTGCCGTCCTTGTCCAAAAGCAAAGCGGCAGCGAAAGGGTAATCGCCTATGCCAGCCGTGGTCTGTCGAAGGAGGAGAAAACTATTCTGCCTCTGAGAAAGAGTGCCTGGCTATTATATGGGCGATTTCAAAATTTCGCCCATACGTGTATGGAAGGCCATTCAAGGTTGTAACAGACCACCATGCGCTGTGTTGGCTCGCCAATTTGAAGGACCCCTCTGGCCGTCTTGGGCGGTGGAGCTTGCGCCTGCAGGAGTTCGACGTTACAGTCGTTTATAAATCCGGCAGGAAACACTCCGTCGCCGACTGCCTGTCCCGCGCCCCCGTCGACCCACCACCACAAGACGCTGACGAAGACAGCGCGTTCTTCGGGATCGTGACGGAGAGCGACCTAGCCGCCCAGCAGCGTGCCTTCCCCGACTTACGCGTCATTTATTTATTTATTTATTTATTTATTTATTCAAGATACCCTCATGGCCCCAGGGGCATTACTGAGGGGAGTGGTACATGAGCAGTACAACACAAAAAAAGGACAAACGTAAACAACTTCGCATCGCGTTTACAAGGCAAAGGAAAAACGATAGTAATACAACCAAAAACCTGTAAGCGTGTTCATACTCGTAATGAAACACGTAACAAAAACAAATACGACATGACAATCACAAAGTGTAAATGCTATTGTCAACAGATAACCCATGAAAAAGAATTACAAGGCAAAGTACACTAACGCAATATATGACACATTGTACATAGAACGAAATACTTCACTCAGCTGATGGAATACAGGTCATTCAAACGTCTTTTGAATTCGTCAAAATCGTTGATAAGCGCAATTGATGCTGGTAGGTGGTTCCACTCTGATGCTGTGTTGGGAATAAACGAATTGGAATATGCAGCAGTGCGACAGCGCGGAATGCCAACCTTGCAAGAATGATCAATGCGTCGTGAAATGTAAGTGGGAGCGTTTAGGAGTGCATTTTTTAAGTCTGTGTTCTGGTGATAAATTTTAAAGAATAGGCAAAGACGTGCTACCCTGCGCCGCAATGCAAGATTGGGTAGTGATAATGTGTTTGTCATTGCGGTGACACTAGCTAGACGGTTTAAGTTACCAGAAATAAAACGAGCTGCACGGTTCTGAACCGCTTCAAGTTCTTCCGTTAGCAATTTGGTGTGTGGGTCCCAAATTGGTGCGGCATACTCAAGTTTAGACCTGACTAATGAATTATACAGAAGAAGCTTCACGGGCGGCGTTGCAGCTTTGAAATTGCGTTTCAAAGAACCTAACATGCGGTTAGCATTTGAGATAATGTACGTTACATGTTTATTCCAGGTGATATTAGAAGTTAAGAGTACACCAAGATATTTGTAGCAGGTAACAACCGATAGTGTAGTACTGTGAATGTTATAGGCGGGAGCAACTGACGCAGCTCGACGCGAAAACCGCATAACTTTGCATTTAGTTGGGTTAAGACTCATTTTCCATTTAGTGCACCAATCCAAGATGTGGTCCAGATCGGCCTGTAGTAATACGGTGTGATTAGTAGTTTTGACTTCTCGGTAAATTACGCAGTCATCAGCAAAAAGTTTAATTGAGGAGGTAATAGAATTAGGTAAATCATTAATATAAACTAGAAACAGTAGAGGTCCTAATACCGATCCTTGGGGAACTCCTGATGTAACAGATATCGAAGAAGAACAGTGATCGTTAGCAAAGACATACTGGGAGCGATTAGTAAGGAAGTATTCTATCCATATTAGTATGTTAGCGTCAATATTCAAGGCTTTCAATTTGGTTAGAAGCAAGTTATGTGGTACTTTATCGAAAGCTTTACTGAAGTCTAAATAAACGCAATCGACTTCGGAACTTTTGTCTAAAATGGATAATACATCATCAGTAAACGTCAATAGCTGAGTTTCGCAGGAGAAGAACTTTCTAAATCCATGTTGTGCCGGTGTGAAAAAAGGCGATGATTCCAGGATGCGCGTTAAGTGTGAAACTCTGATGTGCTCCATTATCTTGCAAGGAATACTGGTGAGAGATATTGGTCGATGATTAATGGCCGCGTGCTTATCGCCAGATTTGTGAAGTGGAACCACCTTACCTATCAACCAGTCCTCGGGTAGAATTCCAGTCTCCAGGGATTGTTGAAATATTTTGTACAAAATATTAGCAGAGTAAATTTTAGTATTTTTTAGTATTTTACTGTTAATATCATCCGGTCCAGCAGAAGAACAGATTTTGAGGCGATCAATTATTTTAACAATCCCATCAAAGTCAAAAGTGATTGGATCCATTTGAAGCATAGTTTGACAAGTGTATTCTGGTAAGCATTCATTACCGATGGGAGAAAAAGCTTGCCGGAATGTTTCGTTAAGCAAGTCGGCACACTGACTGGGCGGGACAGGAGTTAATTCAGAGTCATGTAAGGATATTGCAGATTTGTCGGTCTTGTTTACTATGCTCCAAAACCTTTTTGGGTTATTTGTGAGCATCGACGGCAAAGTGACGGTATGAAACTTGTTTTTAGCTTCTTTAAGAGTTTCTTGAAACATTCTGGTGTGCTCGCGGAGCCTCGACCAAGATTTAGGACTTCCTGATGATCGTGCTTTTTGAAACAACCGGTGTTTCTTGCTTGCAAGTCTTTTAGCGTTTGGTTATACCACGGCTGATGTCGATTTGTGGTGATGGTTTTTCGTGGAATGTGTGTGTCGATTAAGCTATGGAGCTTCCTTTTGTAAAGAGACCAGTTCTGTTCAACAGAACGTTCACTAAAATGGGCCATATATGGGTCAATAAATTCCTCCAGGGCGTTGTTAATGGCACCAAAATTCGCTTTTGCATAATTACGAATTGTTTTTCTTGAATTAGGGGATGTACCTGCAGGTAAGCTTAACGTAACGCTGAGTAAGCAATGGTCGCTAATTCCAGGTAGGTAGGTTATACTTGAAACAAGATTGGGTGATGAGGTTAGCACTAAATTTAATATGCTGGACACGGATGGTGTTACCCGAGTTGGTTGGCTTATGAGTTGTTTTAACGAAAATTCAAAACACACTGCCAAAAAATCGCATGACTCACTCGGCCTGTCATTTATGACATAGGACGGGTTGGACCAGTCGATTTCAGGAAAATTAAAATCTCCAAAAAGAAAAACTGGAAGATTAGGAAACATGTTATGCGCGGTATTACGAGCATCCCTCAGGTCCGAGCAGAAACCAGTGCGAGCCAAGGGTGGTCTATAACAGACGCAGAACAAAAACTTCTGGAATGCAATTGTGATATGTACACAAATAAACTCGACGGATGATGCTATATCTAACCTAAAACATTGATGGTTGTCCGTTACAGCTACCAAGACCCCACCCCCACGGCGTCCAGCACGGTCACATCTGAACACTGAATAGCTCTTTTGAGAATAAAAAATTTCGCTGTCCCGAACGGAATCGCTCAACCACGTCTCCGTCAAAACTACAATATCTGCGGAAGTTGCATCTATGGCGCTTAGCAAGTCATCTCGATTGCGAACAACACTGCGTATATTCGGGAACAAGATGGACGTATCAGTATTCGGTGTGTGCGCATGTCGGCGAGAGCTCACTGCAGCCGAGGCGAAGGAAGGTGCGGTTCATTGATTAGAACTTTCGTTGGGGTCGCGATCACCCACAACTGTCCTGCACTTCCGAGCTTCATCCCACCGATATAACACGTCGTTAATCTTGATCTTATCATAAGCGAGCCTTACTTTGACACCCTCTTTCCTTTCCTCGGCTGCGCCATCCCATAATTTCTTTCTTTTTTGCCTGGTAGCTGCTGAAAAATCTTCCGATACCGAAATAGTGCTGCCTTTAAGTTTAGGATAGTTTTTGAAAATGAAGTCTTTCTCGCGGTAGTCCATAAGTTTTAACACCACAGGTCGTGATCTGCCGTTTTGCTTCCTGCCAATCCTGTGTATGCGCTCAGAAGACGATACTTGAACACCCAGCACGTTTTTAAATACCCCTTCAACTACACTTTGCGTTAGATCATCAGCTGTTTCCCCAGGCTTCACGGCAATTCCAAACACTAGTACATTGTTACGTCGGCTGCGATCCTCTAATTCAACCAACTTGGTTTCCAAGTTCTGGACATTTTTTTCGAGACTAGATACTTTAGAGTTTAGCTCCTTAACGTTGGATGCAAGCGCCTCGACAGTTAACAGTTTCAGTTCAATTTCACCTAGCCTTTTGTGAATTTCTTTTTGACCGTTCAGAAGGTCCTCCAACATTTTTTCGATTTCAGGGCCTGGGTTGGTTCAACGTCCCCACACATCATCAGCAAGGACAATACAAAATCTTCGACGAAGGAACAAATCGCATGTGGGCACGTCAGCTGGATAAGGAACGGATTGCTCGTTTTAATTGTTGAAGTATAGTCACTGACCTGCACAAGAAACAGAAATGGTCTCGGCATGATGCTGACGGGAGGCCAGCTGACGTGCCCACTGAAGAGATGGTCCGGTTGCGGTTCTTTTATAGGCGGTGCTGTCGATGTTGCTCCGACCGGGCGAAACGAGTCCCAGTCGTCGCCATGTCGCAGTGGCTCGTCCGCACAGGCGCCGTAGGAACCAGGCGCGGGAACGATGAAGCACGCTGTTGGATGCGATACGCTGGCCTTCGCTTTCACGCCGAACAGAAGTATCTGCACAAGAAACAGAAATGGTCTCGGCATGATGCTGACGGGAGGCCAGCTGACGTGCCCACTGAAGAGATGGTCCGGTTGCGGTTCTTTTATAGGCGTAGCTGTCGATGTTGCTCCGACCGGGCGAAACGAGTCCCAGTCGTCGCCATGTCGCAGTGGCTCGTCCGCGCAGGCGCCGTAGGAACCAGGCGCGGGAACGATGAAGCACGCTGTTGGATGCGATACGCTGGCCTTCGCTTTCACGCCGAACAGAAGTATCTGCACAAGAAACAGAAATGGTCTCGGCATGATGCTGAGGGGAGGCCAGCTGACGTGCCCATAATCGAGTACCTCGAGGGATGCAACGTTGCCGTTCCTAGGACCTTCAAACGCAGCTTACCAGCATTCAGCCTGAGAAACTCCGTCCTCGTGAAGAAGAATTTCAGCCCCGGAACAAGGGCGAATTACCTTCTCGTCATCCCCGCGGACCTTCGTGACGAAATTTTGGAAGCGTGCCACGACGACCCGTCTTCCGGACATCTCGGCACAGCGCGCACTATTGGAAAAATCAAGGCGAGGTACTACTGGCCCGGCCTTACCTCTGACGTCACCCACTACGTCCGGTGCTGCCGTGACTGCCAGCGACGAAAAAAGCCGCCGACAAGACCCGCCGGACTTGTGCAACCGATCGCCGTCCCATCGAGACCATTTCAACAGATTGGAATGGACCTTTTAGGCCCGTTCCCTACGTCACGATCACAGAACAAATGGATTGTCGTAGCGACAGACTACATGACGCGCTACGCAGACACCGCCGCTCTTCCGAGGGGGACTGCACAAGAAGTGGCAAAGTTCTTTATAAGCCAAGTTGTTCTGCGACATGGAGCCCCGGAAGTCCTAATCACCGACCGCGGAACGGCATTTACTGCAGAGCTGATGCAAGGACTATTGCGCTACAGCAACACGGATCACCGAAGAACGACGGCGTACCACCCCCAAACCAACGGACTTACAGAACGTCTGAACAAGACAATAGCAGATATGCTGTCAATGTACGTTGACGTTGAACATAAGACTTGGGACGAAGTGCTCCCGTATGTCACGTTTGCGGACAACACGGCTATCCAGGAGACGACGCAGCTGACGCCGTTCGAGCTTGACTACGGTAGAAGGCCAACTACGATGCTCGACGCCATGCTTCCGCACGTAGAAGACGACGACCTCAACGCCGACGTCCACGGATATCTTCAACGTGCGGAGGAGGCCCGCCAGCTCGCTCGAGTTCGTATAACGGACCAGCAGCTGGTGGATGCAGGCCGCTACAACCTCTGACGCCGAGACACCGAGTACCAACCAGGGGATCGTGTGTGGGTTTGGACTCCCATCCGACGACGCGGACTCAGTGAGAAGCTCCTGCGACGGTATTTCGGACCCTACCAGATTGTACGACGTGTCGGCCAACTTACCTACGAGGTGATCCCCGATGGTGATTCCGGAACATCACGACGACGCACGCGGCCCGAAGTCGTTCACGTGGTTCGCTTAAAACCAATCTTCGGACGATAACGAATTTTATTTTCGGACTGTCGCTTATGTTAGCATCGGGTCGATGCGCTCTTAGAGGGGGGTTAATGCCGCGAACCATACATTGGGTTTGTTTATTTGTGTTTTGCTTTAACCGCCCGGCTGCGCCGGTCTGTGTTATCTCTGCGCCAAGGGAAGCGCGTGTTCCATTCTTTCTTTCTGTGCCGCATGTGTTATCTGTCATGATAGGGAGAGCATTCCGATTTAACGTGAACAGCCCAGAATAATCTTCGTGGATCTACTATGTTCTCGATGTGAAACGACGTTTCGAGAACCACGCGCGCCTAAAGATAAAAAGCCTGCAGTGCGGACGCCGGAGCATTCGATTCGACGACACTCGCCTGTGCAAGTCACTTTGTTGACCGCTGCTTCGTCGCCTCTGTATTCTTTTGAGTTGTTAGGGGAGCACAAGTTCGCTCCAATAAACGTGTTTCTCATTCAAGAAAACTGCATCGTCCTTGTCTTCGTGACAATATTAACAAAAAGTACACAAACAAACAAAATCGCGCCAATCCACCTCGTGAATGTGCTTGGAAAGCAAAGCTGCAAACGGCACACATAACGATTACCCATGTGACGTCACTTAAATTCTCTCCCATCGCTCTACAAATGGCAAAACCAGAGAGAAGTGAAATGCACTTAACCACACCATTTAATACTTCAAAGAGATATTCTTGGTAAGGTTAAACCAATGCATGAAGCATGAACCGTGTTTGGTTTAGTTGTATTGGTGTAGCACAAGAGTGGAAACATTTTTTTATAAAATTAAAGCTCCTACCCGGTGTTACACTATCTGTCTTCTCCGTCTCTGCGCCGCGGACGGAGGCGACAAGATTTGCGATAGAGAAGGAGGAGGAGGAAGAAATACTTCGGTTCAGATTTCTGAACGGCCCTGAGTGCAGCCCTTGGGAGTGATTCCTTCTTCTGCTGGGCCCATATGCAGTCCGCGTGGCCTGAGTTCTGTCCATCCGCTGAAGCTGGGTATGTAGAGAGGGCTTGGACAGCAGCATCTCACATTGCTCTTTTTGGGTAGTTGACGGAAGGAGAGGAGGGTGCTCAGTGGTAAATTCGCACACCCCGAATACGGGCGGAGTGTTCCTACTTCTGAGCAAAATTTACATTCAGCGTCGTAGCGATTCCGATACATTAGGTGAAGAAGTGTAGGCTGTGGGAAGGAGCCCGGTTTATATGAGCCGCAGGGTAGTTTGTTGTTCTCTGGAAAGCTGATTATAAGGCGACGGTACGGTTTGTCTCAGAAGGCGATAATGCTGGGTTATCTCCCTGAACGTGACAAACGGGTGACTGTCCTCGTGCCGCTCTATAGCACGGGGGGTAAAAGCGCATGCTTGTTAGGTGGGCGTATTTGTTGCCCTCCATTGAAGTGTGCGGGGGTGTCCACATGAGCTGAATGCAACTGTTTGGGGAGTGCTTTTTAGCACGCGCAGTGCAGGTCAAGAGACCCAACCCTATTGGTGATTCCAGTAGGCTTGCTGGGAATCGATGACTACCTTTCGAACCCCTGGTTGTGCGAGAGCCAAGGTGATGGCTGCCTCTTCTGATGCCGTCATTTCTTGGGTGCTCAGCGAGGTACATGCAAGGAGGTTCCTTCTGGAGGTAGCCACGATGATGGCGCATTGCTTCCCTCGATATTTAGAGGCGTCTGTGTAGGAGGCGTCTCTGCATGATCCCCACCGAGGATGGTGTTTAGCGCTTGAGCCCGCGCTTTTCGGTGACCCTGGTCATGTGAGGGGTTTATATTTCAAAGCAAAGGAAGCATCTTTAAATTTAGTCGCCAAAAGTCTGGGAGTACGTCAAGCGGAGGGACATTCTGGGCTGCCCAGCCAATCTGGTGAAGCATGCGGTTACCCATCGCAGTTCTGAGTCGGACCTTCTGGTTAGAAAGATGACCTTCTATTAGCTCTTTCACCGTGTTGTGGAGCCCCGTTCTAAGCAGCCTCTCTGTGGACGCACTCATGAGAAGACCAATTCCTGCTCGACCACCTTTCTAATCACTATATAAAGCCTCTTTATGTCTTCCTTGTAGAGAAAAAGACAGGGGGTTGACGTAAGTAACTCTCGAGAGGAAAAAAGCTTCAATTAAGAGAAAGGTACCGGATTCCTTTAAGCCTCGCTTCTTGGTGGCAACTCGCCCGATCTTGTGTATGATTTGATCAATGCTGTTTTTGAGGCGCTGCAAGGAGACGTCAGTCTTGGTGTTAGCTTCAAGATGTAGGCCCAGGATCTTGATGCTGTTGCTTGGAGCGATGGCGTGGCCATGAAGGAGTGTTTGAATGTATTCCTTGGTTTGGCGTCAGGGTGGACGACAAGGAGCTGTGATTGTTTGCGTGAACACTGTAGGCCACAGGCTTTAGTACATTGGCTTACTAGAAGTGAGATGTCATGGATTGGTGTGAGCTTCTTTTAATTTTTGTAACTCTTAGCACATGAGCAAGGTGCCCACACTGCCGCTAGACGGGAGTGCGTGGTCGCGTGACGCTTTCACGTGGCATTCAGCGAGAACACAGGCGGTAATCCCGTAGATGTGCTTGGTGAGTACACCACCTTTCTTCATAGTCTTCATGGTGGGCTCGTAGCTAAATCGGTAAGACAACGGGCTCTCGCTTTGCTAGTTTATTAGTTCCAGGATCGATTCCTGGTGGTGCCAGTGATTCTTTTATTTGTTCGCTGGAGTTTTCTGGTGACCCCAACGGTCGTGAAAGAACCCTTGGGGGGTAGATGTAAAAAGCTTTGCTTTAAAAACGCAACGTATATACAATATATGCAGTGACTATAAACAACACTCAAAATACATACTGAGCAAGGTTTCGAAAAGCGGTAAGCTCGCGAAATACAGTACCAATAATAAGAAAGATATTTATACTAATAACAACATCATGAGTTGAGTGTAGAGATGCTGCGTAGATACTTAAAAGGAATGGTAGAAAGGTCTGCATAATTATTAAGCAAAGACGGCAATCTCTATTGCAACATTTGTTCCCCGTAATTTGTTCGCATTTTTTTAGTTTCCGGGTTTCAGGATTGCGAGTAAAATATATTGGAGAGTGCTTTTCTATACTGGCTAGATTAATTATGGAACCGTTATTTATTACAGCTCGTTTGTAACATCGGCAAAGTTTATAGCTATAAATGGAATCCATGCGAATAACATTATATGTTTTAAATATTTCTCATGTAGGAGAAAGATACGGAACATTGCTGACTAGGCGAATAGCTGGTTTTTATAAGACAGTGGTTTTACCTATATTTTCCCGAGTTGTGGTAGCCCAAATGAGTACGCCGTAGTTAAACATAGAGCTGAAAAGAGAGTTGTAAGGTATAAAGTTTACTGAGACTGGAAACGAACAACAATAACGGCGCATAAGACCAGCGGTCTGGGATAATTTCTGGACTAAATAGTCAGTGTGTTTATTCAATGACAGAGTTTCTTCGAAATATACAACTAATGTTTTGAAACATTGAACGAATTCAACTGGAGTCTGATTGATTACAATAGGATCAACTGTGCTGATTTTACGACGTGGATGAAAAATTACTGCTTTTGTTTTGCTAGCATTCAGTTTTAAATTATTCTTTGATGCCCAGCTACTAATGCTTGCAAGAATCTTATTCGCGTGATTTGCGAAATCAATACCTGAGCAACCGAAAAAAAAAATTGTGTCATTGGCGTATATTATGTATTTAACTGTTTCATCGATGTTAACAATCTTGGTAATGTACAGAATGAAAAGAAACGGACCTAATATGCTACCATGTGGCACGCCACACTTAACTGGTCTAGCTGTTGAAATGCATTCTCCAGTTTCAACGAGCTGCGATCGATGGCATATATAAGATTATATTAGAGAATAGGCTTTCCCGCGAAATCTTTATCGATGTAGCTTATGAAGAAGAGCATCGTAATTTACGTAGTCGAATGCTTTTGTGAAGTCAAGGAAAATACCTAGAACGCCGTTTTTGTTTTCAAAGTTGTTCAGGATAAACTCTTTTTGATCAAGCAATGCCAACTCAGTTGATTTGTTCTTTCTGAAACCGTTTTGAGGGGGGGGGGGATATGATATCAGATATCAGAAAATGATAATAAGCGCTTCAGAAAATTTTTTTCTATATCTTTGGAAAAAACAGGCCAAATGTAAATAGGCCGGTAGTTTCAGAAATTATTGTGATCGCCCTTTTTAAATGGTACTACAACTTTAGCAGACTGCATTTTCTGTCGAAAAACTCCAGTTGAGAAACATACGTTAAAAAGGTGTGTTAGACATTTCGATAATAAATCAATGACAAACTTTACGGGCTTTTTCTGGAAACCGTCTACGTCGGAGGAATTTCCTTTTCTTAGAGACATAAACGCAGCAATGACTTCATTCTCAGCTACATGATCCAGAAAAATAGTGTTGTCCATAGAGCAATTTGGGTATCTTATACCTTCAGTATTCATTGAAACACTTGGAACAGAAAGAAAAATTGATCATTAGCTAAGGCTTCTTTTTCTAGTATCTCACCGTCCTTTATAAGTTTTTTTAGGGGCTCCGTGGGATTTCCAAGCATCGTTTTTATTTTTTCCAAATGTCTTGAGGGCGTCCGTTACATGAACTGAAAGGATTAAAATGATAGCGGTTTTTCGAATCGCGGAGCTCTTTAGTGACGTAATTACGGAGAATTTTGAAAGCTTTAAAGATGTCAGCATTCCAAGTTTTCAAAATGTTTTATAAAGTTTATCCCGTTTTTTCATCAGCCTGATCAGGTCCTTAGTTATCCAGGGTTTCCGGGCACATTTTGGTGAAGAATACGTTCTGTACGGAAGACAAGCATTATAGGCATGGGTGAAATTTGCCAGAAACTTGTCATATGCAGCATGAGAGCTGCTATCCCTGAAGACATCGTTCCAATTCGTTCGAGCTATGCACAATCGAAATTCAATTAGAGTACAGGGATTGACTTTCCGGAAAGAGCGGGTTACGTGGTGCGGTTTTTTAGTAGTGGGATGACGTTGAACAGACAGAAAAACAGGAAGGTGGTCACTCAGAGCAAAGTTAATTACCCCAGATCTCAGACAAGTTTTATCATTGTTTTCAATAAAAAAAAATTGAAGAGAGTATGTGAAGTTGCTGTGATTCGTGTAGCTGATTTTATAGTGTTGGAACAGGAGTGAATAATAATCAGGGTTTCAAATTCTGTCTTCGTTCTACTTTCGGGGAGGAAATTAATAATAAAGTCACCACCCATGATTAGGCTATATTCGCGTTCATTGATAAATTCTAAAAAAGTATCCAGAAAGGAAAGAAACTCTGAAACTCTGAAATTACACCGTAAGGCGGATGATAACAAACACAAAACACTTGCGTGCCACACTGAAGAACTAACATTTCGTAATGGGGTGATATACAAGAGGAATTGGTGAGCAGTTCACATTCCAAAACTGAAAAACAGCCTTGACACGCCTCCTCCTCTTCTGGAATTTCTGTTATTATAGTAAATTTTATAACCACACAGTTTAAAAGCATCAGCTTCGGAAGTAAACCAGGTTTCGGAGAACAATATACCATCAAAGTGCGAGTTAGCACGGCTAAAGAAATATTCAAGATCATTATATTTATTTTTCTCTGACCTTAGATTGAAATGAACACCGTTACAATGTTTCTGACGTTACAATGTTACAATGATACGATACTGTCATCAAGTTCTAATAAGTCTGCTTGGTTATTGGTAACTGAAGACGTGGAGAGAAAAAAATACAAAAAGAAACTACAGCAACGCGAATGCACTAGGAAGCATTGAGCTCTTCAAGGTGTCTTTTGTTGCGCATAAAAATTATGCGATCGCCTGCAGCCGTTTTGATAAGAACCTTATTGTTAGCGTGCCAGGAAAAGCGATAGCCATTTTCCTCTGTCCATTCTCGCGTGCAACGAAGTAGCTCACGATTTCGTTTTGTTATGTTCTCTGTGATAGAAACCAAAGATTTCGGCTCGCGCAGTACCTTCCTTTTTTCCATCCATGCGTCCCGAAGCAATTTCCGGTAGAAGTGAACAATGATCCCGGCTTCAGATCCTCGTCTCGATGGAAGCCTGTGTACAGCGTCTACGTCATTTCCAGACAGCGGAGGCAGATTTACGGTTGTGCCTACTTCATTAAATTTGGCAATTAAATCTTCATTGTCGGATTTCGGAATTCCATGCAGCTCAAATAGGAAAGAAAGAAAGCATGTAACCCCATGTAACAAGAGGAGAGTTGTGCAACTTTAAATATCTCGGACTAAGTGATAGGGGGTTGAAAAAAATGCAAGTGTGGCAGCAGATAAAAATTAAATTGTGGTTTCAAGAACAGTGCAAATTTATGGAACTCTATATAATTTGCACCTTTTGAAAAGATTGAGGAACAGTAAAACAAAACATGCTTCAAAACACAGAAGTGATTGAGTAGTGGTTGTGAGTGCCCTACACATATAGGCTACTTAGAATCAACTCTTAATTAGGAAAATTGCTATAAACCACAAATAAGGGTGTATATACAGAAAATATTGTATGGTTGTTACAGGAGCAGTAGATATTTACGGGACAAAATCTTTCACATTTGGTGAACTGGCAGGATAACACCAAACAAAACAAAAAACTTTAGAAGAACACGAACGAAGAGCTCTTCAATATTGCCGTGAACAATGCACTTGGTTTGTCCGTTTACACTTTTGCTTACAGGCTGCGCCGGGCTGTACTATCTGTGTTATTTTTGGGTGAAGTGAAGCACGCATTCTATGCTTTATGCCGCACGTGTTATATTCTTCAAAAGGAAGACTGTGTAGAAGTGTTGTTATTAGCCTAGAACATTCTTCTTTGATAGACGCTCTTCTGGAGGCGCTTCGACGGATCGGGAAACACTCGTGTTGAGAGATAAATGCCTGCAGCACAGACGCCTCTCTATTCGACTCGCCGACGCTCGCCTGGATACGGCACTTTGTTTACTGCTGCTTCGCCGCCTATGTATTCTTGTAGCTGTTGGGGGCGCACAGGTTTGCTGCAATGAACTTGTTTTCCTTCAAGACAATTTTGTTGTCTTTGGCTTCGTGACAATATTTTAGAGAGAGTGATCATCTTTAAAAATATACTAAAAAACGAGGATTCGCAGAAATGATTGAATGATAGTTAAAACAACACAGATTTACAGGGCTACATAATGAGGACCTTGTCATATGATCGGAAACAATAAAACAAAAAAAAATTCTTCGACTCACAGAAACAATACAATGGTGGTTCAATAGTGTGCGCCTCTATCTGTAAGTGATGACAGGGATTTTTGTATTTGTGTTTTTTGTGGTTCCAGGAACTGACAAAATGGTTGCGAACCGAAACGGTCGCAAAGTGAGTAGAAATGTCGGCCTCGAAAGGTTGAAAAAAAAATAGCTATCCTAGCAATAAAATATAAGGAGCTACATGTTACCAGCAAAGCTCACATTTGCAGATGAATGACTGATAATACAAAATATGGCCCTATACATTATCTGGTGAAACAATTTGATGTCTGTAACAACATGAATATATATAGTTACAAAAAATACAATATGCAACTCGCAACTGGCAAAAAGCGTGCTTCATTTTTTCCCAAAGCAGGACCACTCCTGTGCCAAGCAGTCCGTCAACAGTAGCTTTAGCAGGCGCCTTGTGCACCCTTCTGCAGCAGGACCTCTCTTGCCAGCCAGTTCTTCAATTTAGGCAAGGGTACAAAAAGATCTGTGTTGTTAATATAACCTTTACTACGTTTATGTTAATGAAACCAAGAGAAATGCTCATTCGAGCATACTACACTGCATAAAAGTGCCTTTCAATATGTAACAAGATATAACGTGGCCTTTCCTGACTAATGAATCACCTGCTAAAAAAGTGGGTAAAAATGTTGGCCTCGAAAGGTTGAAAAAATATTAATACCTATCCTAGCAATAAAAACTAAGGAGCCCCATGTTGTCAACAAACCTCACCTTTGCAGATGAATGACTGACAATGCAAATTGTGCCCATAAACATCATCTGGTGAAACAATTTGGTGTTTGTGCCGACATGAATATATATAGTTACAAAAAACGTAATATGCCACTCGCAGCTGGTACAAAGATCGCTTGCTTTTTCCCAAAGCAGGACAACTCCTGCGCGAAGCTGTCCGTCAACAGTACCTTTAGCATGTGCCTTGTGCACCCTGCTGCAGTAGCACCTCCCTTGCCAGACAGTTCCTCAAACTAGGCATGGGTACAAAAGTATCTGTGTTAATACAGCCTTTACCACTGGTATGGTTATGAAATCAGGAGAAATGTTCATTCGAGCTTAATACATTGCACACCAGTGCCTTTAAATATGTAACAACATAAAACACGGCCTTTTGTGACCGATGAATCACCTGCTGTAGCACTAAAAGCCTGTGTATATGCTGTAATAAGAAGGTTGTGGCCTGAAATATACCACAGTTTTTGTGGGCACCCGCTGCACGTGGAGCAGCTGGTGAGTTATTTGATTGATGGAAGGAAAAGAAAAGAGGAACCAGCCATACGACCCAGTGCACACGCTCTTCGCCTCAAATTAGTCCCCAGAAAAAAAAAACAAAAGCATGCTTTCATTCACACATTTCACATCACGCCACATGACCACTCCAACCATAGCACACACCTGAAAATAATGTCACCGTGCACACAAATAATCATTACCAGACCATTTTGCAGCTGCCTTTCATGCTGCCAGGAAATACGAAGATCAAACAAAAAAGGAAAGAGAAAGTGAAAGATCGTGTTCTCTCTGTATTTAAGACTATTTCTCTAATATCAAGTGCACCTGCACTGTTTTCGTGATCAGTAAACAACTCATGTGTATGATGGGAGCAGCTATGTGCAGCTATGCTAGCAGCTATGCGAGCAGCTATGCTAAAATCCCACAGAAACACACCAAACGTGCTGACGTTTGGTGTGTTTTTGTTCGATTTTATTATGTGCCTATGCAGTGACGAGGCAAAAAATAACACTTTGTGCATATACGCAATAAAGCTAGACCTAGACGCACTTGCTGCCTAGAGAAATGTTTTACCAATTGATAACACGATGAAACATTGAATGTGAATTGGAATCTCGACATGTGGCCATTATTTTTTCGCCTGTACTTCCAATACTGCTGCCATTTTTGGTTTAACCGCATCCTCCAGTTCACCAGCGCGAAAACGTATCCACCAAACTGCTATGGCATGATATAAAACCGACACGTTGAAGATAACCAACAAATGAAGACGATGCTTGTGCCCACTACAGGAACACATACTTGGAAATTAAGAAAGAAACAGGCCAACCGGTACAACTACTGAGGTTGGTTTCCACAATTGTTGCATTACTAACACGCAACTCCAGGCTGCAAAATTTCAGGACAGCCCACACATATTACTAGGCTTTGGAGCTATAAATAATATATTACGGAGCGTCGCCTCACATTGACTGCAGCTCTTTTCCGCCCACATTATGGTCACGCGAAAGGTGAAAGGGGAGCCTCCTGCAGAACTACCTCTGGGCAGGGTTATGAACCCACAACTGTGCGGCAGTGTGAAAGGCGGAAAATATGTTTAGCCTTACTATATTATTTCAGCAACTGGTGAACGTCCAATTTCGCTATTGTTGACACCAGTGACGAATTGAATGCTGCTCTTCTAAGTACACTCACTGCGGACTGAGAACTTCTGACCAAAGTATACTTTTCCCGCACTTACAAAACAGGCATTCACAACAACCTTATTGGTTCAAGGTTTTTGATTAGGACACAATTCCCAGTGTAAAAGATGTTATTCGATCGGTCCACAAATTACTTATCGTTAAGTCAATTGTGGGGATTGGCTGCCCGCGATCCCGACTCGGTACGCGGCAGCAAAAGCTTTCCTCCATGGCTGCCGCGTACCGAGTGGGGATCGTGGGCAGCCAATCCCCACACAATGTACCCAAATTTCTATGCCCGTGCCTTCCTCTCAGCTAAAAACGTTGGCTTTCGGGTAAAACATACTGATTATTTCGACTCTTCACAGAGCAATGCCTAGAAGAGTTCCACTAGAAATACATCTCCCTTTCCATTTACTATAGGCACTGTATGTGTACTTTGCTTTTCTGTTTATTATGACTTGTCTTGGAGTTAACAGATAATCTTGAAGATTCTGGATAATGCACTACTAATACTGAGCACTTTTGTATTCGTATTTCATACATTGCTCACAAAACGGAGATGGAAAACCGATGCTCCCACAGCAATTTTTTTCAATGAAGAGAAAGTTTTTTCTTATTTTAGCCTCATTTTGAAAAAACTGTTGTGACCAAAACTTTTGGAATAACGAAATCGTCTATGGTGTTTTCGAAGTGCTTGAACTAAAGCTTTTAGGTGTTGGAAAAACAGTTCTTTAAACTTCCTTACCCTGCATTAGGTATGATGCCTCCTATTCCCCCCCCCCCCCCAGAAAAAGTTGAAACATGTGTAATGGTGTTTCGCTGAGGTGCTAGCCCTTCTCAAGTAGTCTCATAATCCCCGTCGGGGCGAGTCATGTCGAGCGCGAGCTCCCTAAAAGCATGGGACGCTGCCTCGTCGAACCTGTTTCCCCGTGACTTGCTGAACTGCCCGCCCCGGTTCCCTATCGAACCCTCCAGCATCACTGACCACAGAAAATATGTATGACAATTCACTTTTTCCCCACGGTGACCAATCCACATGGCAATACAGGAAGCAAGATTTCGCCTCAGCGCTCGCCCACATTACAGACCTCTAGAAGATCGAGTGCGTCGGACCGTTCCAATTCAACCACCTTTGCATGACGTCATTTACGTGGAAAGAAAACATGCAACAGTTGGCGGCACACTCGGAGATCACGATGAAAGGGAGGAAGTGCCTTGTGATTAACCCCAATCACAGAAAAAAATGCAGAAAAGGTTCACTAGGTGCTACCTACGTTCCCTGACGAGCTCCTGTTCCCCCAGTTCCAACGTTTCGGCCGGTTTCAGAGGGTGGTTCGCTAAGGAAAAAAAAACCTGAACTCGTGCAAATGACCAAAACCATAAGGATTGTTTACGCTATCCAATCTACTCCAACATCCCTCGAAGCACTCCGCCACCAAGACACTAGTAATGGCAAGCTGATCCTAATCGAAGTACTTCGTCGTCCTACACTCTGCCTCCAGTGTGGTAGCACTGGAAAACCTGAAATGCACCTTGGTGTAGTGCGTCCCGCGTCTACCGGCATGACCAGGACAACTGCACGAATACTTACGATACCAGAGAAGCGTAGTGAACGCCCTCGAAAAGCCTTGAGGTGTACATCAACGCCGATCAATTGGCGGCCATGATTAGCGCCAAGCCAGCAGTGCCATACCCACACCGCCTCCTCAGGTTTCCTCAGGAAGGAAGCTACATGGGAGGGCAGAAGAAAAGAACAAAGGCTAGAGGGAGCTAGGCCCTCAATCTTCATACGCCTCCACGCGGAAGGGGCACGCTAAGACATTTGCGAGACAGAACACCACCACACCCTGCCGTCGGGATCAGTGGCGACGAGGCCGAAGGAACATAAGGGACGGAGGATACCAGCAACGTCGATCGCATCAGCTGTCCCTTACCTCGGGCGCCACCGGCCGGCAGAACGAACCACAGCGAGGCTGCACCAACACCAGCAAATAATTTGCTGCTGCCTACAAGCCTTCAAAGCAGAAGGATCGTACGCCAGTGATTCCGGGAGCGCCTAGTGACGCGGTCAGGTGAGCGTTCTTCCCACTTGTCTTAAACCACGCTGCCTACTTTCCAGAATTCACTTAATCTTGCCACCGTTAATTTTGTGACTCATATCTCCTCAAAGTGCAGATGTTAGACACTCACTTTACTTGCGGACCAAAATATCGACGTCGGCTTCCTACAGAAAACCAATATCACAAGTCGTGCCAAGGCAAAAAAATTTGTCGAGTTCTTAAAACAAATATTTTTGTTTTTTTGTACCGCAGCGGGCGTCCGAACGGGGATGCTGCCATTTTTCTAAAGAAGGAAGAAGCAATTTCTCAAAATGGTCGACTGTGAGCTAACGAAAGATGGCCACTTTTGCATTGTCGCTGCATATCATGGGGAGGGAGCTGACCCATTTCCTGTGCACTTAAGCCACAAACCATTCCCCGGGCGGCCTGATTTGTTTGATTTACTACGTTCTCTTCTCCCAGCCCCAGGAAACTTGATTTTTGGGGTGACTAACGGCGTCCTGTAATATGTTTAATTCCTCTACAGTATGTTTTGATGTCTTTCTATAATTGTCTGTCTCTACCAGACGTGTGACGCCTTCTTATGTATCTGTATTTTCGGCAAATCCACCTGCAGAAAGCATTAAATTGGCAGCAATGACTTCAAGCTTCTATTGAATATACAAGTACCTGATCTTGATTGGACACCAACCGACCCAGGAAAATAAAAGCAAACAAAGCAACTCCACCAGGCCGCGCACAGACCAGATAGAAATTCTAATGGTAGTCTTGCGGCTCCCATTTGTAACAGGTGGTGGGCTCTCGGATGGGTATGTATATGAGGGTGTCCTAGCGTTAAAGAGTTTTTTGCTGTGAGCTTTTTCATTCAAACGTGGTTATTTTCACCGTTCTTCCAGCCTGACGCTACACAATGTAAACTTGATTATGTGTGTTTGTAAGTCGTGTCGCGCTGCACTTTTATTAGTGTACGCCCCTTTGGGAATTCTTCATACATAGAACATAGAAATAAATCCCGAAAGAGGAATGCAGACAGAGCACCAACACAGTGCTGTGTCAACCCGTTTTTTTCTGTTATTTTCCCATGTCATTTTCATCAAGAATGTCAAAATAACCAATAACCGACAGTCCAAAAGTTTAGCAAAAACACCTAGCGCCTACTATTTGGGGGTACCACTAGGGTTCTAGGGTTCAGCTGTTTCGACAACAAGGATTAGTTTAGCCAAGTCCTGTGCGTCGACACATACTACCAACAGCCCCTATACCACTTTGACCCACATTCATCTCCACATCACAGTTCTCAACAATCGACAACTTATGTAGTATGGTGTTGGTAAATGGCAAGGCCAATCTTCCTAAATAATGGTGCAGCACCTGCTCACGCGGGAAAGGACCAAGGGAGAAGAAAAGGAAAAGCACTTCAGCCAAGGCTGTAGCGAGACAGTGCACCTCACTGCCAAGTATAAAAACCCAATGTGGCCAACAGACAACACTCAGGCTATGAGGCTGGACCTTATTTTTAATGTGTTGTAATAAACCCCCTGAACATGGAGCCTGAAAACGTAATTTAAACCCTACTGTTTTCATCAGTAAGATTCATGTTGAATTCATTTACCTCTATTTGCGTTATGATGGGTCGCTATTATAATTTATCTCGGAAAGAGGTGGCGATGCCTGGGCGCAAAAGAAAAAGAAAAAAAGCAAAAAATACGTGGCCGATACACGCTCATCTGTTCTTTGCGCAAGAAATTTGACTTAGCCTTGTCGGTGGGGCATAAAGCGATAAGGAAACAGGTTTGTGAGGACGATACTCAATGGCCCCCACCACAGCATACGAATCACACAACCTGCCCGCGTGGAAACCCAGGAGATAATGGCCTTCTATAGAAGAAAAAGGAATTTCAGGTCAATTACAGCTTAAAAACGCAACTTCAAATTTTAGATACTTTAAACCGCATGGGTGCACTCTGATTTAAGTTGATAGACATACACCAGCAGCATCGCAATGCCGTCTACTTGTAGTTGTGACATGCTCAATCAAACCTTCAGTCATTTGATGAAAGATGGTCTATATCACCCCCATTCATAAGCGTTGCCTTATGCACAGAGCGATCAGGAGAGTTGAATTGAAGACATTGCTTTTTACTGAGGATTATATTTAAATTCTTGATGGCGTATTCGGTACCCAAAGTTCCCAAAATATTTAGAGCCGCTGTCTCTAACAGGTAACATTGTCACTGATCTATGCAGTATCATGGAAAGGACCACAAGCATTTGGAACTGGGTCACCAAAAAAGCAATCATCAAATTTAGATAACAGACCTGCCTTTCAGGTATTGTCAGGCATCCATGTATTTTGTTAAGCTTTGTTCTGCATTTTTGTGTGAGACGTTTTGTCCAAAAATCGTGCATGAAAACAGAGAATTTTATTAAAAGCTCAACAAAAAGAAAACCAGATGATTCTGGTTGGTGTTTCATGGCGCAAGGCCAACAAGAGCAAAGCATGCCAGAGAAGGTTATTTAATGATTGATGATGACGTAATTGCTGAAACGTGTGAGCAAAAGTGACGCATACCATAACAGAGTGGAGATTGCTAGTGTATAGAGCCAGGTTGGGTACACGAGATACGACAACAGGTGCACAAACATTTCCCCAAATAAAAACGTAAGAACACGCTGACTAGAAAATATTGGTTCGTCGGCTAAAAACTATGATGGGTGCAGTGAAATATGTCGTCTGAATATTTCAGTGAAATGTTTGTGTCGTGGTGTGTAGAGTGTATTGCATGTGATTAGTATGTAAACTACATACAGGCTTTTTTCACTAATGCACGTATTTAAAATTGACACCTAAAGACTGCAGGTGAGTTATTACCAAAAAAACAATGGGTCAGGTGTTCGCCAAGACGTAAAAAGTGGTCAGAAGTTTATTAAATCACAGCTCGTTACCGACCTTTTGCCTAAGAGCCTGCACAGCGTGTGCATTGACGTTTTTGAAAATTTCTTGAAGCATTTCAGGTGGTCATACCGCCACAGTAAAATACAAAAAGTGTACACAACAAAGACGTTGAGTATTAAGGTAGTGGAGTAGAAGGTCGGATCTATTATTCAACTGCCCACCACAATGAAAAGAGAAGGTTTGCTATAAATATTGTGAAATATTTCGGTCTTCAAAAGAAAAGCCTCGTTGGGTACCATACCATTTTGTATTTAGTTGAAAAAAAAGCTTACGTCTACCCAGTTCTGAAAGTGTAGGTGAGTGTATAAACGTAAGTTTTTGTCTGTCCTTGTTGTCACCCAAACAATTTCGAAAGGTAAATTTATTTCTATGCAATCCCGTAAATGTCCCCACCACAAAGGTCCCCACCATATTAAAGTAAACAGCAAGCTCCAGTTAAACATTTGTATATTCACGTTTCACTGCCAACAAAAAACTGCTTTGTTGAACACAAAAATTTGTTAATAAAGTAACCATGTTTTTCGACAATAAATATTGTGCTAAAGGAGCGCGTATCTTGTCACTAAAAGTTTTTTCTGATCAAAGAAGTAGTTGTAAAAGAGAAGCCAGTTATAAAATTTGGTGTGCGCTTCGTATCTATAAGCTGGCTGTACCGCATTTGATTTTAGATCTAAAAATGGCAATCTACGGAGGGAGTATAGTTCTAGAAATACTGTTGTTCTAGAAATAGGTAGTACAAAATTACCCGATAAAACAACTTTACCATAGCGCCGTTTGTGATATACGCGTTTTAGTTCACAATGTTGTCTTTATTGATTGTGGGGTTTAACGCACTGCCGCTTGAAGGGTCGCGGCAGGAGGCCGCCGCCGGAGGTTTGCCGATTAATTTTCACCACGTGGGTATCTTTAACGTGCGCCGAAATATAAAACACAGTGCGTTTTCGCTTCTTGTCTCCATCACAAAGCGTCCGCCGCGGCCGGGAATCTAACTCGAGTAATAGTGCTTAGCACCACAACGCCTCAAAATCTAGCATTCAACGTTACAGAATTGCTGTCCGCTGTCAGTACAAGGCTATATGGAAAGTGAGAATGGGTACAGAAAACGGTGTAATTTTTTTTCCAAAACCATCTGCGAAAAGTAAAGCATCATTAGCGGCGGAGACTTCTCTAAGAATATGTTGCGTATCATTGTTTGCAATTTGCTGTTCAGTCTGGGGACCACCACTTTTTTACGGTTCAGATGTTTACGGTTCGAATCATGGGTCAAATTTAGCAAAATCGTTTATTGCCCTGTGGCAAACGGATTGTCGCACTTTCTCCAGCTGCATTATTTGGTATGCCGTTAATATATTTGCGTGGTAAACTGTGGTGTCATGGGTAGGTCAAATTCTGTAAAATGAATATTTGACCACTGTTTCGAATAGTAGCGCCTGTTGAATCAAGCAAGCATTTCGAAAAAATCGCAGTCACACTTCCTTTTTTTTTGCAAAATAATTACTAGGTAAGCAACACCTAAACCTTAGCTTCCTATGTACCTGAACACCTAGTGCTGGACCGGTCAGTTCAAAGTTGTTCCATCCAAGCCACCTCCTTTTTAAAGATGCTAACATCCCATTAAGAATGTCAAAAATTAATCAAATTGTTTATAGTGTATTCATACTAAAAGAGATTTTTATCGACTTAGTGTTGGGACATGTGATGACAACTTCGTATTCCTCTTTGAGTTTAAATTATGTTTCTGTTGTATCTTCTGTTGGCAAGCTGTTTGTTCAGAAAAACAGTTTTCGCATTGGTTATGTGTTGTTGTGCTCTGAATATGTTTTTCGGCTGCAGACACATTTCTGGACAGTGCTTCTAATGACAACAAAGTCCTCAAGGCGTGTACTTAAGAATATTTTAAGATTGTTGTCTTCAATGGCGCAAGGCGAACTGGTAAAGGGGCACCAAAAAAGTAGGTAACTAGTGGAAATAGAAAGATGGAGATCACAAATTTTGATTAAGGTAATCAGCCCAATCTATGTAATTCAATGAGAATGGCTTATTTAGAAGACCAGGGTGTGATAATAGGTGGAAGAAAATTGGGTGTAAAAATTTAGCTTGTGATTATTATTAAAGACACGCTTCACCGAAAACATGGAATGGTAAGACAAAAACAGTGATGGCTGGAGTGCTTGATGTTGCTTCTTGAGCTCTGGAAATATGCTCAGCGAGCTGATAATACACCTTAACCCGCATCTTCGTATCGTCTATGGGCGCCGCATGGACTACTCAATACACACCGATGTTACCGTCCACAGAGGGAGGGTTCCTTATTGGATACGCTTTGTGACCTGATCTTTACAGCCGTCCAGGAAGTAGGCACTCTTCGTTTGAGTACAATGGAAAACTCTTTACTCACATGGAGCTCATTCTCAGTCCGCCTCCGGACACACACCGACACCAGAAACACTACGTCCCCCGAGTCTCAGTATCCGCGCGCTGTTCTTCACCAGCGCGAGCTCCCTCACCTCGCCGCCCGCTGCCCCGTTTCCGTCAGCGCCATCCCTCGGGCACCGACGTCTCCAAGTCATGCGGCCCGGCGGCCGCACTGAAGGGGAGGAGGGCGAGGAAAGGGAGCCCATGGCAGGGGCTCCCGCAACACCCTCTAGGCCAGAAGGTGTCGTGCCAATGCGCCCCCACATCTCTCCCCCCCTGAAACACAGGATATGGGTCCATCATTGAAGATCGTCCTCGGGGTCTCAGTGCACGAGGAAGAGCTGGTCGGCGCCAGGGGCCCGTCTGGGCATACACACGCACACACCAGCCAAAACCCCCAGCGTCCCGAGTCCGAGTACCCGCGCGCGGTTCTTCTTCGCACCGGCCGCTCCTCGCCATCGCTGCTTCTGCTCCGTGTCCACCAGCGCCCTCCCTCGGGCACCGACGTCTCCAAGTCTTGCTGCCCGGTGGCCGCACAAAAGGCCAACAAGGCGAGGGGAGGAAGCCCATGGCGAGGGGCTCCTGCAACACCCTCTAGGCGAGAAGGTGTCGTGCCAAGGCGCTCCCCACATCTCTCCGCCCCTCAAACAGGGGATACGAGTCCATCATTGAAGATCGTCCTCGGTGTCCTAGTGCACGAGGAACCGCTGTTCGGCGCCTGGGGCCACCTGGTGCGGCTGTGGGTGGGCTGGCATCCGCCGAAGTGTGGCAGCATGCCGCTCTGTCGCCATCGTCACCTCGTAGGCGTCCGCTGGAGCGCATTGTCGGGTGCCCGGCGCAGGATTCCACGGAACGGCCAGGCTCATCTCGACAGCGCCCCGGTGTCCCGATCTCCACTGCTCGACGCCGAAACGGGAGGCGGCGCGATGAGCCCGGGGCAAACTCATTTGACGGGAGCTCGTAGAGGCTCGAAACCCCCGAACGATATGTAGTCTCTGCGCCCACCTTCGCCTCCACGCCAGGGTTACAGCTCCGCGAGGAGCTCAGCAGGCCTCCAACCCATGAAGAGGACTCCGCCGTCGACCAGGATGCGAACCGCAGCCGCCTCGCATCTCCGAAGGGCGGCAGTACCACCCGGACCGTGGCAGCATCTCCCGGATCGCACAGGGAGGGCCGGCTGTCGGCAGGCCCAGGCAGGCATCGTAACAGCCAGGCACAAAACCACGCCTCGCACCACCGCACAGGTGGCGCCATTAACTTGAAGCGTTGACTGTTCTGCGGGTTGCTCCGTGGTAGAACCACGTGAGACCCGGACCCGTGGGGGGTAGACACTACGCACCCTCAGGACGTAACGATGGGTGCGAACCCTATTGCCGGCCGTTCTGTGATTAGAAGCGCGACTCCCACCTTCTGGTTCCGCTACCACCTGTTCGTCATCACCAGTGCGAACGTTATAGGCCTTGAGATCGCTCACGTGTACAGAACCAACCAGCTCGTCGCTTTCAAGCGACTGCATGTCATACGTGAGCAGAGTTGTCAGCGCCGTAATTCAGTATGGCCCTTGTCATTTGTGTGCGAGCGCTGCAGTGAAACCACGCGCAGCTTTCTGAGTGGGTGCGTTCTCCTTAGCACTAGGTCACCGATGTTGTACACAAGGTGACGACGGCATTTGTTTTACTGCTCGGCTTGCTCTATGCGCGCCACGTCGAGATTCTCCCGAGCCGTGCGTTGCGCTGCCAAAAGGCGTTACCGGAGCCTAGCCACATATTGCGACAGAGAAGGGGCGTTACCCGCCACCGCGTTCAGCAGTGCATTTTCCACTGGAAAAGCGATCTCTCTGCCAAAGTTTAGGTAACCTGGTGTCAAACCCATTGACCTGTTTACGGTAATCGTAGTTGCGAAAGCCAGCTCAGGCAAACGCGTGTCCCAGTCGTTATGCTCCTTGGTTGTCGCAACCAGCATGCACTTCAGGTTCCGGTTCACCCTCTCAGTGATGTTGCTCTGAGCATGATAAGGACCCGTTTTCCTGTGCCGAATGTGCAGCGCTCGACCACAGTCTGAAAAGACTTTGCTTGTGAAATACGAAGAATTGTCAGTGATGAGTTTGGAGGGAAAGCCGAAACGAGTGAATGTCTCCAACAGCTTCTCTACGATACGCTCCGACGCTAGCTTTCTAAGGGGAAACAACTCCACCCTCTTAGAAAAGTGGTCCATTATAACCAGAATGAACTGGTTTCCTAGCGCGGATCTTGGGAGGGGTCCCATTACGTCACACGCTACAATGTGCCATAGGTAGCTGCTTTCCACCGGCTTCATGAAACCCAGAGGTTTCCAAGCGCGCGGCTTCGCCACCTGACAAAGAGCACAAGCGCGGGAATAGCTTATTACGTCTCTCCTCATGCCTGGCCAGGTCGCGACACGGCATAACTTGTCGTACGTCTTACTGCCGCTGCATGTCCTACAGCGCTGAGTCATGAAAGTACCGCATGAACCGTTTCCGCAACTTCCTTTGGACCACGACTCGAAAAGGAGATGAAACCGCCTCTTCGTCGTCCAATTGGGGAATGTAGCGAAATAAAAAGCCATCGTCGCCCAGCAGATACGCGTCAAACCCCTCAGCGCTGCCGGTGCAAGCTACGCCGCTCGCTAGCCTTTTCAGTTCCCGCTGGCACAGACCGTCTGCTTACTGGGACCTAATGAGCTGTTCCTTACTCACTACCTCCCCCCAAGACAGATTCCTTTCTCCCTTTGTTCTTAGGGGGCGAGAAACCGCCGCTGCGAGATGCCGCTTCTCTTTCTTTTTGCGGCCGGCCTCGACTCCTCCGTCCGGCCCCTTCCTCCCCCTCTCGGGGAGGTGCTTACCGCCGACGAATCCGCCTAACTCAGCGCGCGCGCTTTCGCCACCCCCTTCCGATGTCCGATAACGGAAGCAAACTTTCCGCAAACATTCGGCGCCGATCATCGGATCCTAAAAAAGATGCGACGATCGCTTCTACATCAGTGCTCATCTTTCCTGACGCCTCTCCCTGGCCAACCACAGCGCAGTACAGGTTATTTGCGCCAGCGGTTGTAAACTGTGCATCGGCACATTCGCGAAAGGAAAGAAAGGGGGTTGTGGCCTGTACTGATAGCCGTTCCTGACCATGTCGAGCACAACACCCTCCAACAAAAGGATATCTCTGCCTAGTATGACTGGAACCGACAAACCAGGCAAGCAAACAAAACGCTGTCTGCGCTTTCTGCCATCAAAAGCGAGCGCGAGTCTCACTGCTCCCTCTGATCTAGCCGAACCCTCTGCTAAGCTCAAGGCTGTCTCGGCGGGCCTAACCCGCATTCTCCTTCTCCAGCAGGCCTCAAACATTTCGTCTCCTATTAAAGATACCGTTGAGCCTGTGTTGAGCACTGCAAAAAGTTCTTGACCGACTAATTGCACTCGCATGAATGAGGCAGACGAAGAGGGGTCTCCCTGCACCCTGCATGCGGAGGGGGCCAGTTGCCCGTCGGCGCCAGCGTCGTGGTGCTCTGGGGGCTCCATTACAACCCCTCTTCCTGGCACCCCTTCTCGCTTCCCGCCGGCGATGACAAGCTACCAACCTTCACTGCCGCCGGCGATCCGAGTTTCCCTGCGTGCTACGCATTTTCTCGGGGAATTGATGGGAAAAGTTACCAGGCTTGCGAGAAAACCAGCACAAGCGGGCTGTTTCGTCCTGCCTCATTCTTCCGTCGCCTGCATTGCTTCCGACCGAGGAGTTATGATCTCCCCCTCCCGAACAGGCGCAACTAGGTCTCGAGCGATTCCTCGGGTATCGGCGGTAACCTGTTGCGAAGCTCGGCGAGTAAATCCGACTGAATTTCGCGCGCCTCTTGTGCGAAGGCATCGAGGTTGCGAAAACTCTGCCCCGCAGGTACGGTATCAAACGTGGGTGGCATTGTTTGCACACGCGCGATTCCTTGACCGCGTCCGCTTCCTCGGGGTCGGCCCGTTCGTAGAGCTCCTGCATCGCCTGCACGTACTCGAGGAGACTCTCCTCAGGGTGCAGCGTGCGAAGGCCAAGCTTGTCCCTCATACCGTGTTCGTAATCAGGTGGCAGGAATTCAGCGCGGAAGCGATTCTTAAAATCTGCCATCGACTCGAAAGCCGGTTGGCAGCACCTCCAACGCGCAGCGCTTCCTACCAGTGCCACGAGCAGGACCTGCCTCAGCACGTCATCATCCGATGCACCTACCACAGTCTGATACGAATTCAGTTACTGCAGGTGTTCGCAAACAAATTTCACGTCTCCGTAGCCGGAATAAGAGGGAACCTCGATATTCGAACGTGGCTACGAGACTGGCACTACAGGACCCGCGATGGAAGCCGCTGGTACCGAACAGATCATTCATGTCATCTCCGCGAACATCCTGGTCATCTGCCTCATCATTGAGGCGAGATCTTCGGCTGCAACTGATCAGCAGCCTCCTGCGCAGCGGCCGCTGAGTCTCCCGCCGAGCCCTGCGGCTCCTCCTTCTCTCCCGTCTCTCTCCGTGTGGTAGGAGCCATCGTCAGCGAACTACCCAACAAAAAGCTGGCTCAACCACGCAAAACTGTAGACGCGAAAATACAGAGCAAACCGCGCTAACTACATACGCAACGCGACAAACACACCTCCCACCAAGTCTACAATAGAATAAAAAAACATCTCAGCTCGACAATGCATGAAAAAAAAACCTGCAGTACCGACGCAGCAAAATACGTGAACGACTAAGATCCCTTCAAACGATAACTACACTCGCAATGTAAGCACTTTACCCAACAACAAAAAAAACGCAAGAAAAACGTCAGGCATCTACAGCCGTCTTAAAACCTAACCAAATTCAAAAACAGGCCTCAAAATAATTTACAAACATGCATCTATACCGCTCAAAGCACTAATCTCCCACTGCAAAATGGCCCTTCCTTCCCGGAACAAAGGAATGGCGCCCCAAACCGCAGTGGGCCCCTTCCCGGCAGCCGCAGAGAGCAAATGTCCACGGGTGGGCTTTACATCAGCCCCATTTTCGGGTGCCAGATGTGGACCGGCTCTCTACGGCATGCAAAGGAATGAGGCACACTGTGGTTGCGTGAACTAACTGTTTACTTACATCCTCCAACGCGCTGTTGCCCGTCCGGTCATACACACGCAAACTTCAGCCAAAACCCCCAGCGTCCCGAGTCCGAGTCCCCGCGTGCGGTTCTTCTTGGCACGGTCCGCTCCTCTTTATCGCTGCTTCTGCTCCGTGTCCGCCAGCGCCATCCCTCGGGATCCGACGTCTCCAAGTCTTGCGGCCCGGTGGCCGCACGGATGGCGAGGAGGGCTAGGGAAGGAAGACCATGGCGAGGGGCTCCAGCAACACCCTCTAGGCCAGAAGGTGTCGTGGCATGGCGCTCCCCACAGCTTCCATACAGTAACCCTACGCTGTACTCGTTTCAAGCACAAGAATTAAGCCAGGCCGCGCGGCTTGATTATTGGGAAACGGGCCGACGTATGCCTCTAACTGGCAGTGCACAATCTTGGCACCATATGTTGAAATCTCAAGCTTTCCCCGCAACACACATGCCAAACTCACTGCATACATTACTCCAGTTTCCCCAACGGGCGACCCAACCTGCCCACAACGGTACCAAAGAGCCCCACCCACTGTCACCGAATCATGTAGGGCCACAACAGCTCAGCGTTTTCGTCCACGTAAACGGCCCCTGCTTAGAACGCCGGCTCACCTCACCGCCTAACGTCCCCCAAAAGGAACCCATTCTCAGCCATCCCCCTTCCGGCCCGCTTCTAAGCCACCCCCAGGTACATCGCTAGGGCACCCCGTTTCTCAAGACTGCAATCCCCACCTACGCCTCGGTGAGCCGGCGATGGCAGACACCCCTCTGTCACCTCCGTCAGCCCAGCAGCACTTCCCGCCGCTGTTATTCCCCAAACGCTAACCCATCCTGACTGAAAACGATACCATCAATGCCGACTGATGGTTACTTCAATCGCAAAGTAGCCAACTCACACATACACTAAAAAAACCTCATTCGAATGCACCACCAGCAGAGCGCCAAGCCACGACCCCACCAGCCCCTCTACCTCCACCGTCCAACAACTTAACTCTTGAATAGAAGCTTAGCAAACCCGTTTAGAATCCCAATTGCCCTCCTGAAAGCTTTCAAGAACATCTCCAATCAAAGGAACCATACGGAACATAGCATATAAAATATGTCGCTCTCCTTGCAACCATCGTTGACCTACATCTTTCCCCCCGTGATGACTCGGTCTAAAGCTTAAACGAAGTTATATTCGGCGGCAGTCGGCGTCAAGGGGTCAGTACACGCTTACGCTTGTGTTTACTACAGTTTTCGGTGGGTACAACAGCACTCGCTGGACTGCGCGGTCCCATTTTGTTGGCTGCGCGGATAGTTCTCCTTCAACCATTCTGGAGCCCATTGCCTAGCTTCTATATTCGGAACCTAATCACCGGCTGTATGATGGCGCACTAATCTCGACGCCGGCGCATTTGAAACATCCAGGCGGTATAATTCTCGTCCGCTCCGCAGCAGCTACGCAGTCGGTAGAAAGCGCTCGGCACATGCTGACGCTTGTCTTGGCTGCTTTTAAAACGTACTATTCACTGGTTGTTCTTTCTTTTTCGTAATACCTTATGCTTGCCAATGACTGTGGCATATATGTCTTTGTATGATGACAATGGAACTGAACTGTGGTTAATGTAAGTAAGTGTTCTCTACAAACGGCCAATTTCCATGTTGTCTCGAATGAAAGCAGGGTTTCCACTTTGGTAAAAATCTTCTGGCGCCGCTTAGACTACAACTTCGGGAAACAGAGCTGATAAGCAAAACAGTTTGTGATGCAGTGCTTGTATAGGGGACACCAGGCATTGATGAAAGATGAATCTGCGCCTGTTTCAAAATCAATCGCTGAATTATCAGCAAAGATAAATCTTTTGTGCCGCTGAAAGACGTCATCAGATCCCCTGTCCTAAAAGTTGATAAGCTAGTTGGTCTCAAATCAACTGTAGATGAGCTTCATTAGTAGATGCAGAGCATGGACCAGTCTATGTATTTTCTCAAATAAATTATGAAGACATCCGTGCTTCGGAAGCAAAGCACCAGGTAAACATCGAAAAAATGGAGACTGAAGAAGCATCCCGGCGCTCTTTCGTCTTAAGCAGTCGGAATAAATTTCCGATCTGCAAAAGCAAGCAACTGATGGTTAGCTGTACAGCAGGTTTAAAAATAGTGAAATTCATGGTTCACCACAGAAACTTAAACAGAAGCTTTTTTCGCTCATTGCTGATTTTACGCTGAGGCTGCAAGTTCCCTTTAAAATTGTGAGGTAAGACCATTCACAGACTGTCAGCGAAGCGTAAGGGGTCCCCTCTAGAGCTCGTTATGTTAATGAATAGGATATTTAAGTAGAAACGAATTAGTTCCCCTTCAAAGTTGAGGTCGCTCGTTGAAAGTTAGCACTCTCCTCCCATGCTGTCTTTTACAATCTAACTGGCTTCAACAAACAGCTGTTCTGAGCAGAAAAGCAGAAATGCAAAACATGGAGTACAAATTTATGAGGCCGAAAACCTGCAAAATTTTAGTCCGAAAACTGGAAGGCGCTGCTCAAATCCGCATCAATGATCTTGCTGACCTCGATAGGTTGGCTCGACAATAAACACAGTCTTTAACGAGTGTGATGATTCAGCTGCCTTCTGCAGCTTATGTTGTCAAAGTGACAGGGCATTTGGAAAAGTGGAAATGAACATTCCCAGAATTCTGCGACACTAGCACGACCTTCTTTTGCTTCTCCATAACCCTGACCACATATTGGAGGTCATCTTTGTTAACGGAAGTTAGCATTTATTATGATTTGACCCGCGTCCCTTTTCGCTTAGGCATTATTTCAGACATTGTTCCACAAGCTAGACAGGGAGTGGAGGTGGCATCGTGGTGTTTGTAGACGAGAGATTGGAGGACCCATCCTTCGCCACAAATTTTCTCTCCCAACTTTCTGTTGTGATGTAAAACCCACGCCGCCTTCTACTTAAAGTCATACCTAAAGTCCACATGACGTTATCCTGTAAATCGAGTTTCTGGCAAATCATTCTACCCATATAGACTGATTTTGTGGTTCTTTTTGTTTGTACCTGCCTTGCTCAAAACTTACAATAACGACCCGCAGATCACAAATATTCCTCTCCCGCCCCAAGCAACACCTTCGATATCTTTTTCATTAGGACCGAGGGTTCCAAGTGGTAATTTCGTCGTTTCGCCGAACCGTTTCATGCTGCTGCCTCAGGATGCCACCCTTCCACACACAAGGAGGCCGTGGTTGTGGGCAATATATGGTTCTTTTTAAGTATTTCAGCCTGTGAACACAACGTCTGCCCAGACGAATTTAACTCGCCATCCTGAGCCCTCTTCAGTAGTATCAACGTCCGCCTTAATTCTCTGACGCACAATCTAAATCCTCTGGTTGTCACCGCGGCCCCACGGCTTTCCTGACGGACGGTGCGCTCACCAAAATGACGGCGTGCGAACTTTCTGCTGCAGAATTTCCAAAGACCTGCTTTTATTAGAGTCTTACGAAGAGATCTTTGATTTGGACAAGCACTTCTTGTGCCAGGGTTCTGATGCCATGCACCGCATAAATACCGGCGATGAAAAACCTGGGCGCAGAAGGCCGTGCCCCGCCCATCTGTTGCCATCTTTGTCTGATGAAAGATAAACTGCATCGGCCATGCTGCCTACTAGTTAAACAAAAAGCATAGAACCTCTACTACTGATTGACAATGCCCTTAATATGCACTACATAGTAAAAGACATCAAATGGTCTATAGGTGAAAAACAAATATTGAAGGGACATTGTTACTCAAAACACGACTTACATTCCAGCATCAACACATTCCATTTTTATAATTTTTTTTTTACTTTTGAAATACTTTTAGTGGTGATAGTTTATTAGGTTTCGTCAGGGTACCCCAGCAAAACCCCATCTCGTATGAGTTCTAAATGGCCGTTAAATCGTGATTATAAAGTCCTGTCAAAAAGCCGGAGTGATTCGATGAAGTATATTTGCGGACGGTGTAAGTCACTAACACTTTTGAATATGGCGCCATTTAACGCCCATTATAAAGTAGTTACGGCTGAACACATAAAGAGGGAGAAGATGGCGATGTAAATATATAAAAAAACTTGTTGCAATAGTCGCAAACTGATCTGGAAGCACCAAAGATTCATTGAAAGGCAAAGGAGAAGTTGCTTTACGCTAATTTCTACGAATGTTTCAAACAGCCAGCACAATAAATGCCATGCTGCCGACTTTACTGAACAAAATATTGCTTACTCCGATAAAACCTCAACAAGGTTTACCGAGTGCACACCAACCAAATGCATCCTCGTGCTACCCGCTTGATCCGACTGTGCAATTTACACTTATATCCCAAATGACGGTCAGCACATCACGTAAACATTATTACTTCACTATTTTAATATTCTGTTCCCGACACAGAAGCTGTGTAAACCATCATTGTTTACAACTACGACAGCAGATGATCATCACGCACTTCATTGCGGCTGTAATACGTAAGCATTCCGCATCTCTTCAAAGTTGTTTTGAATGGGCTTTCCCTTCTTTAATCGTGCCGTTGACTGTTGCCGAAAACGTTTCAGGGTGTGCGAAGAACGTGAAGAAAAATCGGTGCAGTCGTGACTAACAGTTTGTTATTTGGCTTGTGGTACAAACGTTTCAAGGAAGCGAAGCTTGGGGTCAGAGGCTCGAAATTCTTCCACAGGATTTATTGGCGGCAACTCCTGAAGAAACCACGTTTCTGTCCACTCGGCTGAGAAGGGAAGCCGCGGATTTTCAGTGTTCATATACTTTTATTGCTATAGGGCAAACTCATCCTCAACGTCAGGGAGAGATTGAAGACTAAGTAGAAAATAAAATCGGTGAATCGCAACAAGCAGATGACATCGACAGCCAAACAACAAAACAAAACTTTTGTACAACTGGGTGTTTTGGACACTTTAGTGTGTTGTATGCTTACGCTTTAGGGATAACAACCGTGGGCCAATACACGAACATCACGGTTTTTCCATGTACATTTTACAATTTTTTTAATTGCCTAAGATGCTGCTTTTGTTCTTTGGACAACTATATATGTGTTTTGAAGTGTGAAGTGGTCTGCAATCTAAAAAAAGGTAACTGTACACAGTTGTTTACAATAACCAAACGCGGGTATGTAACAACACTTATTCAGCAACAGACGTATGTGCCTGCGGATGCATTGATACATGTGCAGTGTTTTTTTTTTTTGAAAATGTTTTTCTATCGGAGCTCTTTGACCTGTTAGTTGTGCAGTGCAGCATTAACAGAAAACTCACCCGCTATGCGCCCTCGCGTTCACTAGTAATCATATGTGAGAGCGCCGAGCCACCTAAGGTCGTCTCAACCCACGTTCTTTTGGCAGGAACTGATGCAGGTGGCAGAAAGTGGTTCTCTCTCCGAGGCATGTAGAGGTTTGAAAGAGGAGCTTGCACGTGACGTCACAGGGAGTAAAAGCTCCATACCGCCGGCGCGGCGACACACCTCTCGCTTACTCTGCTCCGTGCACACAGTGATGCTGCCTTGGCAGACCTAAACAAATGCGGACAAGCACAAAATAAACGAATTAACAGGAACACCGGCAAATTTCTAAGCAAAAAGCGATGGGTCACCACCGATGTGATCCGGAACACCACGCTGAAGCTGAGGATGAGAAGACGCGACGCCGAGATCAGGATGCCGAGTTTCAGTCCAGGGAATGTGGCAGTCGACACCTGAAGGCGCAACGTGGAATTCCAACCAACCACAATGATTACTTTCCCACACGCTCAATCGCCAAGCATAAATAGAACCTTGCAAAGCTAAGATATCCTTACAAATCCTATAAACGCCTTAACAAAGCATAAGAAAATCTTGAGATACCTCGAAACGACACATCCAAGCCTAGCAAAACCTAGGCAAACATCAAAAAAAAAACTTTCGAAGCCGACCAACTATTTAAAAATATATTAATAACCTAGCAAAACTTACAAATTAGCGAAGCCAGGTAACCGCTGGGTGATCCCAACACCGCTGTTGAATACACCAATGAGCCAGTAGTCCAAGCTCAGGACACTTTTGGCAGTAAACTCAAAACTAGATTGATTTTCGTTTCAATATTTGGGTAAAATATTACCAAGTTACCAAATTTAAAAGTTCCCACAATATTAATTCATTTCGCGCAATTTAAAAAAAAAACATCTTTGAATTTTTAAAGAAAATATTTACAATAACATTGTGTAATTTTTTGTGCCACTTTTACTTCTTCTTCTTCAACTTCTTCATCTTCTTGCATTTGTGTTAACAAAATAACCAGAGATGATTTGTAGTACCCACATTGAATTAGGGTGCTGACTTTGTGGCATGAAGGTAGGGTCACATCTTGGAATCGAGGTTCGGTTGCGAAGGTTCTTACCATTTCGTACTGAAAAAAAAACCATTTTGTACTGAAGGTTTATACTGAAAAAAAAGAGGAAAATTATATTGCATCCCTAAAGGCGCAACAACAACAACAACACTACACGCTTGGGGTAAAGGCACAATCATTGCCTCAGGTCAACTGCAAAATGCACCGTGCGTATTCCCATATATCCAGTACGTTTATATAGCGAAACCCACCGATAACGAATTCTTTTCCTACGAGTTCGCAGTACACAGTACACCCTCCTTTCCCTATCTCTGTGTGAAGAAACCAACTCCAAACACTATGTGGTTACCAAATACAAAACAATCCATTTATTGCAAGCAATAAAGCTACTTTCCACCTCAACTCCCACTTCGCGAAAAAGAGGTGAATATTGTTTTAAATAACAATTTTTCGTCGTCAACTAGCACAGTATTCGCATCCCTATCCTTCGTTATTGAATAAATAATGGCGGAGCGTATCAACAGCCGAAAGCGCTTGATTAGGCGGCGGACGGCTTTCACCTGCGACATCATCTGCCTGTTTGGTGCTCCAGCAGCAGGTACCACGACATCGGCGACGGTATCCACATCAGGGGTTCTCTTCTCACAGTGATGTCAACTTGGTTGTCGACGACACACAGGAAATCCCCGAAAGAATGTTATGGCCGCGTTTTTTTGTGCGAAGTTGAAGTAATAAACCATTTATAACTAGCCGGGATTTCCACTCTCCCTCAGTTACGGCACGTTTCCGGCGTCACGTCACTCTATGTGAGGCTCAACGTCACAACCGCGGGTAATCAACATCTCAATTACCACTGTGAGACCATGCGTATCGGGGGAAGGCCTAGGCTCACCGAGTTCGATATACCCGATATGGACTTCATTATAAAGAAAAAGTTTCTCGTGTATTTTTGTATATCATTATTTTTGTTCGATATATAGCATATTTCTCTACATCTTGGTTTGCTATATTTCCGTGTGGGTTTAGCGATGACTTTCTGTATAACGATGACTTTCTGGGGAAATTCCATTGAACCCGATAACTAGCGAAACCGGTGCCCTTATCAAGGCATCAAATACACGTAAATGAAGCGTGGAAAAAACACGCGGGCAAAATGGACGAGACACAAAAAGGAGGCAGAGAACAAGCACTCTCTCACGCCCAGTGTTTATTGCAAAACACCCAACGTTAGGCAGTGTATTTATTATTTATTTACGTGACTATTTTTAGTTTTTGTATTTATTTGGTAATAACCCGCACCTGCAGGCCCAAGTAGTTGACAGGAGCAAGCAATGCAATATCAGGTTTGCATCAAATAAATTTATATTCATTTATTAGCAGTTTTATTGTGGTAGCAATACTAAAACAATACAACACAGTAAAAAATTCAAGGTGACGAGCGGCAAAATATACAATTGAACCAGGCAACAGACCGTCTTGTAGCTTATTCAACAACAGCGAAAGTTGTTTTTCTAAGGAACAAACGTCAATTGGAGCAAATGTGTGCTCCGCAAGAACTCAAAACAAATACGAAGGGCGTAGAAGCAGTCAACGAATTCACGTGCGCAGACTGGCATCGGTGAAAACAGTTCCGGTGTTTTAACATTGCGGCTACTTCTTCGGCGTTAAACTTTCCAGAACTATTGAATCCGATATAACAAAGGTAGCAGAACCGCCTTGTTTAACTACACGCCAATCACAATTGTACGAGTATTTTCCGAAGGTCTTGAAAAAATATCGTTAAACGCATATTATCATTTCCTGAAACCAAACATCTTTTATCTTCATGGCAGTATGTTTTCCCAAAAAGACACAGATCAACACAGCTTGCACCAATTCACCAAAAAAATTTAATAATGCAACTTTGAAAACTAATTACTGACACTAGAAGGTTTCATTGATTATACCATGGACTTCGATTGCATCAATCACAAACTTTTACTTAATAAGCTATAACATTAGGGTATTCGGGACGTTGCATTCGATTTAACTAAATCGTACCTTAGCTCTAGACAGCAATATGCAGAAATAAACAACAACCGGTCGCAAATGCTAATCATTCACACAGGTGTAGCACAAGGAACGATTCTGGCAGTCTATTCTTTATTATTTACATAAATAATCTTGTAAACATAAACACAAGCACATAATACATAGCTTACGCAGACAAAATGACCTTGCGCTCGACAATAAATTATGCGCCGGATCTTGCCTCATCCACGAACATGGTTTTAGGGAAAATGAGCTTCGGGTGTATCAACAACGGTTGTAAAGTTAACACCGAAAAAACAAAACAATTCTCTTTCAACCGAAAAATAAAGAAATAACTGAGGGTAGATATCTCTTATTGTCTCACACTAAGACTGAGCTTGTACTACGTGCTAAAACAATGGAAGTTCTCTTCAACCATCGCATGTCATAGAACGACTATGTCAATGTTCAATTAAAGCTTTCCAAAACCGTTGGACCTATGTATTCAGTTAAACATCTCCACGTAGTATAAATGTTCTTATTTATAACGCTCTATTTTAGGTTACATAAATTTTTTCTCTTGCGCCTGGGCAATAATTTCCGCTACAAACTTGCACCACTTGTTCTTTGTGCAAAAAATATGCGCACACATAATTTTTATTAAGCCTCAACCGTCACCGCCTGAGTCATTATTGCTATAGCTGTCCCTGCTGAAGGTACACAATTAGAGAAACCACCGATAAATTTCTGGCTTTGGGTATGAAGAAAATACTTGGACCAAATTGACTGCTTCCCGGTAAAACCGAAAAGCAAACGCCCCTAGCTACAACACAGGGCCACCGGAATTCTGCCACGTACCTTGCCCAAGAACAAACTATTGTACCCAAATGATATGCTTTATACTACATCCCAGCTTACTGATTAAACTTCACTTCGGTGTAATAAACGTCACGTACACATCCTTATCAACATAACCTGCGTACGCCAACACTTTTTTCTTTTTCATACTTCCCGTATATTGGGAATGCGGTTCCTTATCACAAGAACCCCTTTTTTTCTGTGCTCTACCTGTCATTTTATATCTTTTTCTCCGACCATGGTATCACCGAATTTGTCTGAATTCTATACTAATGCGCCTCCTACATTATTGATGTTTGAGGCTTGTTAGCTGTACATGTCTTTTTCTTCTAGTGTTGTTTGTCGCGTTCGGTCTGTAGAGCCCAAATATTTATAATTCTGCTTGTCAGCAGGTTGAACACTCTCCCGCTGGATCCGTTAGACTTGCGACATTGAATAACATTACCCACGTCTTCAATTATACATCCCGAGCGCCGGTTTCTTCTTCTTTCTGTTTCTTCTGTTTTGTAGTTCTTGTTATTGTAGTTGTTGTTGCTTTTATTTTTTCTTCGAGGAGAGAGGTCTCTCTTCTCTGTGTTTGTTGCTTTCTTTTTCTTTCTCGCTGCACCCATGCTGCTGCATCAGTCAATTCATTCTATGGCTTGTCAAGCTGCCTGGAGGGGCCTATTTTTCAACAAAACCACCATAAATTCATGTGTATTTTATGGAAAATAAAAATATAGAATAAAGTCATTGTCGGGCAAAAGTGATAATAAATTTTTTTTGCAACGACAACCAATGCACTCTTTCTAGCAAATGCCATAGTTTGTGCAACATACCAACAACATCTGCAGCCCAAGCTTAGCACTATCTTAGATGGGAGACCTGGGCGGAATGAGATGCTTCCAACAAAATATTAAAATAAAACGTCGCCTCAAATTCACCCTGTGGTTCCTAAAAGACACTCACGACGATTATCCATGGGACTTCAATTCACACCAGGCGAAGTGGAATTTGTTTTTTTATTTTAAAATAGGCCCCGTGAAATGGGCTAAGTCATCAGCGCGGTACTTGCGCTATTTTGCAAGGTTCTCTGCTTGACGTCGCTCCTAGTTATCTCTGCTGGCTTCTCGCCTGCACTACGCGTCTCTGTCGGCCTCTGCTGACTCCCGCCTAGCCTGTTACTTGCGCTCGGCATCTTATTTCGAGATGAGGGCTTTTCCTGACCACGCTGTTGAGCGAGATGGTTTTGTTCTTTTGGTTGAGAAATACATTCACGTAGTTTTTGTGGCGGCTCTACTTTCTGTGGTTTACTCAAGTTAACCAAAAATAAACTGGTGTCTCTTTTTTTATACATGAATTCTGGGCTGTTGGGCACTTTTGCACTGAGAGTACATTACGCAAATGTAATGGTTACCGGGAAACACACGCGGGGAGAGAGAACGGGTTTCTCGTTATTCGCCAATGCCATAGGAGTAGTTAAGGCGTTTTTTCACTTTACGTGAGAGATTACAATGGGCGCAGGTGGTATACCCACCACGGTCCTGTTGGATTACTGTCTTTTTGGTCTTTTAGGTCTTTTGTGACTAACAGAGGCTGTAAGACGACGGACTGTCGGTCTGTTTTCATATTGAGATCGAAGTTACACTTCTTGTAGTGCTAGTAATTTCTTTTATTTAACCTGGCGTTTTCTGCTAACGCCACCACAATTATTTTCTTGCTTGTGGGGGTATACTGTTTCGCACTGCAAACGAGCTTAACGGTATAATTTGCGTCAGTGCCTCCACAAAAATTGAAAACGGCATTTCCACAAAGGAAAACGTCAACAGGTAGTCGTAACATTAAAACTGCTATTTTCGTAATAGGGCTTAACCCTAACTATATGGCAGACGTCGTTACGCGTACTTTGTCGATATGTCTCGAGTAAGCTTCGGTGACGACCGCAGAGAAAAGTTGGCCAAAGTGTCTCCGAATTTGGAGGGCCTAAAACACAGTCGACGGAGATTCTCACGGATATCGCGTTCTAGAATTGGGGTCAAAACCCAATGCAAGATAACATGGATGATACTTGCGATATCAGTACCGGAGGTTGTACCACCTGCCATCCACAAGCTGGCGGTAGTTGTTCGAACCCGAGCAAGCTCTCAGGCCTCTCGCGCATTCTTTTTGTAGGGTCGAACGACCACGTTCAATTTCTTGTTAACGGCGTGCGCCAGCATCGCTTTGAGCACCGTAGTCCGCTGTCCTTTGTTGATAAGACCGAACGGGGTCATCTGCTTAGCTTTCTCGATTACTGTGTAGAAGGAAAATGATAAATATTTCACCAGTTCGTCTCATATCATCTGTTCAACGTTGACGTAGGTTGACCGCATATTCGCAATCGACTCGTTTAGATATACATTTAGTTTGTTAGTTTGCGGGTGATAGCTGTTGCGAAAGTTCTATGCGCTGTTGCATGGGGGTCCTTGTATGAAGGAGCTCCGCATAACAAGCCAACCTACGGTCTGATAAGTACTTCACGGGCTCCATGTCGCAGCACAATCTGGTGCGCATAGAACTTTGCGGCTTCTTCTGCAGTCCCCCTTGGAACAGTGGTGGTATCTGCGTAGCACGTCGTGAATTCCGTCTCTGCAACGATGCAGTTCCTAGTGTGCTAAGACCTGGGTAACAAGCTTAGAAGAGCTATTCCGATACGCTGGAAAACCTTCACGGGACGGCGATCGGCTTTTAAAGACTCGCGTATATCGTCAGTGGCTTTTTTGTCTCTGGTAGCAGCACCAGGCCCTGGACGACCACTGATGTAATGCCAGCCATGTAGTACTTCGCCTTGTTTCTAACACTGTTTGCAGGGCGTGCCAAAATGTCCAGAAGAATGGTCGGTGTGGAAGCTTAGAAATGGTAGTCAAGAATGACTGTGGGGATGAATAGTATGATGTTGATGATAGTTGGGTTGTAATAGTGCAAGGCGAACTGGGTAAAAGAGCGCCAAAACAATGGTTATACAGTCAAACCCGTTTATACGAACAGCAATATGCACCGAGATTAGTTCGATATATCCAATAGTTTGATATAGCGGAACCGCCTATAACGAGGTAATTGTCACGAGTTCGCAAACCGCGTGAGCCACCCTACCTTCCCCCCCTCGCCAGCTCCGCCATCCGTGTATGCCAAAACGAACACAGTACAGTAGCCATTACCGTACCAAAATAATCCATTTATTGCAAGTAATAAAGCTTCTTTCCGCCTTAACTGCCAACTTTGCAAAAAAAAGTGGTGATTTTCGTTTTCACTTTCGCTTTGGTGGCTTCAACTAGGATAGCATTTTCTACACAAAACATTGTTTGCACCAGTTTAAGTCCGGGTCCTCAAAAATCTAAGAAGCATTGGCGGAGCACATCGACTGCCGAAAGCGCTTCATTGTAAGCGTCGGACGGATTTCACTCGCGACATCATCGGGAACGCTGGCGAGCTCTTCCCACAGTTAACCGATGCTGCTGTCTTGGTCCGGTTTCGCTGACAGGGCGGGTTCCGTCGCGAGTCCCGTCGGAAACTGTTACGGAAGCGATTGGGCGTCACGTCACTGCGTGCGAGTCGCACTGTCCCAGTCGTGGCTCTTGCTTCGTGGTCGCGGCCAATCCACATCTCAATCGCCGCTCCGAGATCATGCATTTCGTCGGCCATTCTAGGCGATCAGAGTTTGATATATCAGATGTGAACTTCGTTTTGAGGAATATGATTCCCATGTACTTCCGTAACTAAATTATTTTTGTTCGATATATAGCATAATTCGCTTTATCCGGGTTCGTTATAGCCGGGTTTGACTGTATACGAGAGGTGAAACCGTAAACACTAAGTTAAGCCACAAAAAACACAAGTAAAATCAGAAAACTACAATTAACATGGCTAATGTATAGGGCCATGGAGTGTTCACGCATGATATGAAATGAGGTCCAAAAATTAACCTTCTTTAAAATATATAAAAACACACGGTAGAAAACACTGGATCGTCAGACAAGAAAAACGCAGGTTGTAGTGCGACGTGTAGTCTGTATATTGTGGGAAGTTTTTGCGCCGCGTTTTGTGAAGTGCTGTGCATTCAATGAGTATGGGAACTACGAATAGGGTTTCTCCGCCTCCGCTGCACTGGGGTCTTGAAGAGATCTCGTGAGCAGATACGAGTGCGTTGCATGTGTGTTCCCTATCCGTAGTCTAGCCAAGGCGACTTCCATGAGTCTGTTGCGTGTGTCAGTGGTGCATGATCCAAAGCGTGGTTTTATAACGTGTAATTTGTTATCGGTCTGTTCACCCGAGTGTGTTTCTATATTCTACGCAAGGGTTGTTTAATGTGGGGGTTGAGGTCTGTATATGGTACCGTTGTTATGTCTACAGTCTTTTTGAGTGCGGCAGCGGCGGCCCTCTCGTCTGCACATTCGTTTCCAGTGGTTCCACCATGTCCTGGGACCCAGCAAACGAGCAGCGCACGCTTTTGCGCATACAGAGACATCATAGTGTCGAATACAAGAGTACCTATGCGGTTTTTGGGGGGTTTCTGTGATGATATTGCACGAACAACACTCAAGGAATCTGTATAAATGATGGAAGTGGGAATTTGATTGTAAATAATGTGTCGTACAGTCAGTGACTTCTATGCAATTCCGCTGAAAAAATTGTTCTGTGGCGCTAATTTTTCTGTCTGCATTGAAATTCGGACCGTGAGCAGCGCAGGACACCATAATAGATGTTTTAGAAGCGTGACTGTAAAATTCTGCATATGGGTATTTAAACTGCAAAGACACAAATTGCTGCAGTATTGATGCTCACAGTACCTGATTTTTGTCAAGTTTCACAAAACAAAGGTAGGAGGACATAGGACGAACTTTCCCAGGAGGTAAATATCTGAAAAGGATATGTACACATCTAAAAACTAAGCGCTGAGTCTTACTCTAAGCGAGAAAGGCAGAGGAACAAATGGGCGATTTACAAACAGCGGAGGTATGATTGTATTGATCAAGACAGGATAAAAAAGATGGTTGTTCAGCGATGAAATTTTAAAACCATAAAGCAAATTTATGTACGTCGGTTGGTTTTCAAGTGACCACTTGTTGCACTCGGTATTGAAACTTTGGACCGGGCTAGTGCGAAAAATACCAGAGGCAAGACGTAGTTCCAAGTTTAGCACAGGGGAAACTATTCGCAACCACTGTTTTAGTCGCCGACCCATACACCACACTGCCATAGTCCAAACAAGACCAAACCAAAGCAGAGTACATGCGCAGCAGGAGTTCTTTGTCAGCGCCATACAATTCGTTTGAGATAACCATAATGATATTTATTTTTTGTCGGACATTTATGACGAAGTTCCTTGATGTGTGCAATGAATTTGATTTTGTGGTTATACACAACCCTTGAAAACTTGTCCTCTTTGTTCATAAGAAGGGACACGCCATTAAAAGTAATTTCTTGGTCCGGATGAACCTTGGCTTTCTGGAAAGCACAACGCAAGAGCTTCTTCCAGGATTAAGTCAAAAACCATTCTTGTCTGAACAGCCGGCAGTGTTATTGACGCCAAACGGAATTGATGTTCGCAGAATGACATAATACATGACTCAAAGGATATGTGGACATCATCTACATACATTGAATAAGAAATTGTAGGTGGCAATGCCTGCCCAATGCAGTTCATTTTTACTATGAACACAGTACAGCTTAAAGCTCCACCTTGGTGTACGCCATTTTCTGGCACGTAAACCTTTGAGAGGGAACTACAGACTTTCACGCGAAAGGTTTTCTCCGACAAGTAACTAATAAGGGTATTTGACATGTTACCCCAATAACCGAACGAACTGAGGTCACTAAGTGTTCCGTAACCCAATGCGATGTCATAGGCCCTCTCTATGTCAAAAAAAACACAGTAAGACAGAACTCTTTGTGAAAGAGCGCATCTTTTGTATATGATCCCAACGCAACCTGTTTATCATTTGTAGATCTCTCCGCCTTGAAGGCAGCCTGGAAGCTCTAAAGAAGACCATAGCACTCTAAGATATACATAAGTCTCCTGTTCATCGTCTTCTCGAGAAGCTTGCACAGCGAGTTGGTCAAGTCAATGGGTCGATAGCCACACAGGAGACGAAGGGTCCTTCCCTTCCTTCAGGAAAGCCACTACAATGACCCCCCCCCCCAAGACATTGGATGCTACCCCGAAAACTATATGTTGTTGTATACACGTAGGAGTATTTCTAGAGGACCTGCTTTGGCCTCTACCTATATATGTAAGTGAGGTAAGAAAATGGTCACTACATTATGGGTTCCGTGCCCACACCCCTCAAGACATGGAAAGAGAAGATCAGAACCAATAGCCAAGTCAAGATTTGAGTATGTATTGTGTCCTAAGTTATGGTATGTGGGCTGTTTCATATTGAAAAGGCATGCTCCAGAGGATCCTAAAAACTTCTTTATCAGGCGACCTCGGGCATCCGTGCGACAAGAGCCCCAAAGATAACTGTGTGCATTAGGGTCGCCCGTTAGCATGTTTGTTTCGGGCAGCTGGTCAACCTTCGTGTCGAAGTCAGCGCTCAAAAGTGCAAGATCAGGAGAAATGTATGTGGAGCATACCGTTATCAACCTAATAAATATTATTGTTCGAATTCCTAAAGCTTCAAGGACAGTGTTGAAAGGCCCAGAGTGGCATACTAAGGATTTCCGAGAGATTATGGCCACACCACCAGAAGAGTGTGTGCAGCCATCCCTGTGTTTTCTGAATAACATGTAACTATTCAAGAACTTTTTGTGATTGGAATTCAATTGTGTTTCCTGTACACACACTACACTTGGATTTCTAGCATGCACAATCATCTTGTACGCATCGTCAATACTATTCAGATGGCCTCTGAAGTTCCACTGTAATAATTTTTATCTTCCTATTATGAATTACTCCGAGGTACTTCAGTTGGACTATTTAGGTAAGGTGTTTCGGGGCTTCGACTCGTCGAATGGGTTTTTTGACCTTCTCTACAGACCTGGACGTCGCAGCCAGTTCCTTTCGCGGTGGTGAAGAAAGAAACGGCTCGACGTCCTTGTCATCTGAAGGCAACGGGGTGCACAGCAGACTGGCCCACCAAGACTTAGTACCCTTTCAGGTGTCCTGTGCCTGCGCTGCCAGTGCCGAGGGCGTGGGGAGCCCTACCGGCGGCACAGTAGCTGAGGGGGAGAACCTTCGTCTCCGTCTCCTCAGTGCCCGCGCGTATGATTTTGGCTGGTGGAGAGGAGGCCGGTGATGTAGTGGCATCTCCAACAGGCGTGGTTGCCACCACAGCCGCTGCTGGCACAGCGAGCGGTGCGGAGGCAGTTTGGGCTGCCAGAGGCCGCCCGCTGGGGTGCTGGAGCGGGACCAAGCCCGACTCGCGGTACTGGGTCTCCGCTAAACCAGATGACACTCCGCACGCAGGCGAGTTGCGTCGGCGTTTGAAGCATACAACAAGACAACCAGGTGAGTCCACACGTAGGTACCAAAGCGAACAACGGTAATTAAAAGGCGTTTTCAGTGGCTGCTTTTTGAAAATACGCCAACATCATTTTCTTTGCCATTACAAACAATATTTTCAGCAAAAACGACAGGTCTGAAAATATGGCAGCGAGCTGTGGTGAGTTGGTTTTAAATTTCATTTACTGTCGCCTACGTCATATTATATATTTTTTTCTGCAAGAACACTTACTCAACACACACCCGGCGAAAACTATGAAAGGGTTGTTAGTTGGGATTATTGCGAACCAAAGTAATGTCAGAAGACAAAGCACCCCTTTTTGACCAATATTCGATGGTGTCTTGATTTAACCTGAATGTTACGGGGATATTTCCGGCATACTTTAGGGCCTTGTTACCAAACATGAAAAATGTTTTCTGGTTTTATTACAATATTTAAGTTACCGTAATATCTACCAAAGGCGGTGTACAATACAATACATTGTGACAGGCACGTATTCAAAGGGTGTTTTGATGCGCGAAATGCAATCATTCATTATATATTACCGATTTTCACTATATCTACCTTTTTGCAATTTTTTCGAGCACTCTTTCGAAGTATCTGCTTTGATCTGAAATTTTTCATTGTGCATAATTTGACTGCACCATTATCAATGCACCATTTATGCACCATGGTGCATAATGGTGCATTCAATGCATAATTCTCCCCATCCATTGCATCTTTGGAATTTCTGCCATGGCGTCTGCAGTTTTAGGGTTATCAATGCTTATCGCACTTCTTATCCAGGTTAAACTAGTGATAATAATGTTATTCCTATATTAAAAGCTAACATATCTGTGTAGTGATGGTCCCGTGCAGACATGGTAATCCGTCGGTACCGGTTGTGGGACGTTTGTGCTAGAAAAAGCGGCATTGAAGAAATTGACAGAAGAATGAGTTCGGTAGCGGTCGGACAAGACGACAGCAGGACGATGCTCACGTGGTGTAGACCCGATGTCCGTCGCCGGCGCTGCCTTCCAAGCTACGATCCGTCGTATTGTAGGACTAAAGGCAGCCCTGGACACCGTCGGGACAAGCCGGGGTCCCGCCCACGAGTGAATGGCATCCCGCGGATGCGTTTCAAGCCTAACCTCTCTACGTCCACCGCTACTCACCGAAACTACCCCTTTCTTGACCGTGGCAACATAACGCCGGTTCGAAGTAGTTCGGCGCACGCAGCTGGGCCGCGCACCCAGCTCTGGGACAGACAGCTAACTCGCATCAACTCACCCAAGCCCCGTCTCTCTGTGACGCTACTGCACCGTACCAGACAACAACGGACTGAAGTGGACCACTTCCTCGCTATTCCTCTGAGTTTTGTAAATATTGTTTTCCCGCTTTCACTACATGCCAATTTGGATTGTCTTTTGAATAGAGGGCCTGTGTTTGTTTAGGCAGTAGCCCGGCTCACTGATCTCTGGGCGATCCTGCACAATCCATCATAACAAAAAGCAGAAAGCATGCGAGGATTCGCCTGTTACCACTTATAGAGAATAGTCCGGCTGCTGTTAACCATGCAGCCAGGCCAATATTCGAAAATGTATCTTTTGGGGCTGAAAAGAATAATGAAAGTAGAGTTGGGCGTGACTTTGGGCTGACAGGTGCAGCACTTCGGAACGACTACGGTGTAGAGAAGGTGAAGCTGAAAGATGAACTAGTTTTGATTAGAAAGACGAGGCAACTTTGTGTAGATGCAACTTTTTTAAAACGAGGTGGTGAGCACAAAGACGCGATCCTGAGGCAAAATCGGGAAACAAAAGATTAAGAGGAATGAGAGGCACTATGGGAGTACGAGAAGAGGGCGGACGTAAACGGACAAGAGATTGCCGCCCTCAGGAAGCAGATCCCTGCACTAGAATCGCGCATATGACTCGTTCGTCCTAACGACCTACCTCTTACCCCCGCACATGCCCCCGCCTAAGAACCTAGGCACAAAGCTATTAACTCAGTGCCTGCTGAATAAGGGCGTGATTTACAAGCAACACAGACTCACGACGAGAGCGAAGAACGCAGTGAGGCAGGGAAGCCTAAGGGTTCGCTTATTCTATAAACAAATTACAACAATGACCTGATATACAATAATGCAAAGGACTCCAAACTGTCAGGGAAACGACTATTGGTGAAACGAAAAGGCCGCAGAAAGACTGTGATGCTTTCTGCCGTACAAACAGCTGTCCATGCCTCGAATGGCCACACCTCCAACCAGCGAATTTGCCATAAGTATTCCAAAAATTCAGTGACTCGATGTCATCCTAAGTTCAGCGGTAAATAAAAATACTACGTATTTCGTCAAAAGAAAGTTTTTCTAAGGTCTTCTTACACCGAAGGTATGTGAGAATGGGGAGTTTTTATGAATTATCAACCACTGTTTTCCGCAACACCCCACGAAGTGGTACGCTACGTAAAGGAGCTGCAGCTATGCATTCGCGTAAACGCCTTAAAAGCAAGCGTGAACTGATGCAAAAGCCAAACAAACGCAAGACATGACATGTTCCCCGCATTTCAAACCTGCTTATTTCTACCGTATTGTCATCGCACAAACAAACTAGAAAAAGAGGCAGGAAAGGCAACCAGAGTATCTTTCATAGAAGATGTTTATGCTGCCCCAAGTGGCTGAGGTGCCGATTGTTTAAGGCAAACGTAGGATTTTCCTATATACACACTTGCATGAACATGGAATTGATACTCTGAATACCAGTTTCCGTTCGTATATAGCCTCGTAATATTTCTGTTTTTCTTCACCTAAGCAGACTACGCCGTAAACATATCCATTCGTTACGTGGGAACATTTTTGAGTTAACGTGTAACAGGAATGGTGAAGTAGCTGGAGTGAAATGCATGAACTGTTTTAATGCCCGTGAGAACTTTTTACAGTGACTTGCGTAGATTTTCTTGTGTGAATTGTTTTTTTCTACGAATGCGACTGTGCTGTGTGACTTTGCAATTGGACTAGTTGTTCGACCTTCACTTCGACTCCTCAACACTGACTTGCGTTCTCCATCCCCAACGTCTAGGGAATAGTTCTGAAGAAAACTTTCTGGTGTGGGTGGGGTAGTGTGTTGAAGTCCCAGTGCAGAGTGGTGGCTAATCCGCCCGTAGCGGTTGTCTCACGTCTGCGCATGAGTAAACAGAATCAAAAAAGAAGCGACAGAAAAAGGAATTCGGAAGCGCTCTGTTAGTACGTCAGCAGGATGGCGCGCTCGCGGTGTAGGCCCGATGTCCGTCGTCGGCGCAGCCTTTCAACTTAGGATCCGTGGCGGTGCAAGCCCGATGACAGCCCTGGACGCCGCCTGTAGAGGCCGGGGTCCTGCCCATGAGTGAACGGTGCGGCAGTGATGCGGAGCATGGGCAGCTAGGCATCGTTTTGGGCCTCAGCTCTCTCCTTCCGGTGGTCGTCATGGCACCCCAACGCTCTTCACCGTGAGACCATAACGCCGGTTTTGAGCTCCTCTGCGTACATCTGCGGACATAGCTGAGCAGCCTCGTGTGGAGCGCTGCCTCGTATGGAGTCGCCCAAGCCACCACCCCACCTCTCCGTGACGTTACTGCACCGTGCAATCCCTAGCGGACTAAAGATGGCCAATCTCTCGCTAGTTATCCCGCTTTCCTTTCATAACCACTTGATTGTCTTTGAATAGAATGCGTGGGTTTGTTTAAAAGCAGGGACATATCTTTGGGCTCTCCACGCCCTCCTACCTATTCCTTCATAACAGTCAGCGGTAAAAAGTGGATTGTAACGACATTGCACGCACGATAAATTCCATTCTATTCAGCGTATTTTTCTGTAGAAAAAAATAGTGTTCTTTCCCTGCGTGAAGAAGGATGAGCAGCGAAGCTGGTGCATTCCAAGAAGTGCACAAAACAAACCAGCCCTTCTAAAATTTTCGGTTGAGGATACTTATTAGACGACTACCTCAATGAAAGCGGAAAGTGGTATATATAAAACGTTTTATCAAAGGGTTAGCGCAGCTTACCGGAGACCGTAACGCTTAGAGGCCAGAAACCGCAGTGGTTCGGCGACTGTGGCTGACCTACCGAGAGCTGCTTCTGGGTAGGCCCTTTTGTGCACCCCTGTGGCACTCTCCTGTGGATGAAGAGCGTAGCACGGAATAGATCACACTCTCAACCCCACGTCTTATGTACTCTGCCTCAATCCCCGCGATGTTCGGAGCCTATTTTGGGATTTAATATGACGAACTATGGGTACAACCAGAATATGCGGAGGTTAAAGCTGCGCTGAAGCTGTTTCTAAGCCACTCATCGAATTCCAAAGACGGATAATATTTGTTATCTGGAGAGGCGGGAATATTATGTGATGTCTGTGTATGTGAGGTACTTTTGTTGATCTGTTCATCTAGCGTAATGGACCTTTTCCATTGCCGTATCCCTCAAGTGGCGGCCGCTTTAACCACACTTCTTGGAATATTTATGAACACGCCCTGTTTTTTCCCCTGCCCTGCGCTGTTGAGAAAGCCGTCGAAGGCGCCCCACATGGTTTTGATGGCAGAAAATTTTTTCGCATTGCAGCCGTAGCGTGTATCTGTCCGCCACTTTCAGGGCTCAGAAAACGAAGCTGCACTTACCTAGACGGGTGATGAAAACTGGGTAGTCCAATAGGTCGTCGTTTTGTTTACCATTTGCCCCCTCACCATGCCGGATCGGCCGGGAGCGAGAGTAGCGCATGCGCACAGCGCTAATTTTGAAAATGTTTATTGGAGGGTCGGTAAGTGCTAAATTCCCTCCCCTAATACCCTGTTAAACTGATAACCACATATATATTATAATATGAATACCGCGGATTTGAGTGAGAATTGGGGGAATAAGAGGCAATATATGTGTTCTGGAATGATATATAATGGCCATTTTTTATATGGGAATGTTGTTATGAAAGGACGTTTGTAATCGCGGGTTGGGCAAATGCGTGACTGTAAGTGCTACTGCCGCCTATTGCGCCTTTTGTGGGTGATTGGTTGAGATGGTGAGGGGCGTGAGCGGGCGTAAGTGAAGCGAAGTGTTCACAGCGAAGCAAATGTGTCCCCATGATGACACTATCCTGCATCAACAAGCAGTGTGCCTGGTTATATTGGTTATTTCTGTGAATGCATGGGATGCTTGTACCCTAATTCCAATGATAAACGAGGTGCACGTTTTCGAAAAGTGGCCGCCTAATGAACTGCATTTATGTCACGGCTTCAGTGAGTGGTTGTGGCTGGCGTTCTTGGTGTACAAGAATGCGTACATTTTCAAATATAGCTCGGCCGGCCACACTCACAGAAGCGGCAAGGCTGGCCCGTGTGACATCCTTCCATAAACTCTGCGGCGGTATTACGTACGCCTGAGTTCTCAATGTGCGAGTAGAAACTCCCGGTAGTATTTGGAGTGCGGCTTTATAGGTCCTCCAATTAGGCCACCCGATTCAACTGGTTCTGTTTCAGTAAAGTAAGATAAGTGAAAGAATATGTTCTCTTACTAAGAGGAAGGCTTGTAATATTCTAAAAATTCTACATGTTGAAATATTTTACGACTTCTGAGGGAATGAGCGTCACTCCGCTTTTGTGATTGATTGATTATATCGGGTTTAAATCGCCTACGCAACGCAGGCAATACGCTGTGCCGTAATGGATAGCCCAGATAAATTTTGACCACCTAGGGGAACTTTACCATGCTCCGAAATCTCGTAAACATGGGCGTTTTTCATTTCGCCTCCATCATAGAAGCGCTCGCCCCTGCGGGAATCAAACCGACGTCCTCGTGCACAGCAGCACAAAGTCTCAGTCAATGAGCGACAGTGGCTGGTTTGCAGTGGAATCATGTTTTTCACAATGTTTTAGTGCACATACTTATGGGTCGTCTCCGCTCTGCTCACAGGGGTCACGAAACGCCGGTTTTTATATAGCCATTGTGTTACCGACTGTTAAAAAGTGTATTGCATATACAAATAAATAGACCACTTCAATATATCAATGGCCGAAGAGCCAAAATTGCAATATTTTTGCAGTTCAAGAGCGGCCCGACGCGCTGCAGCTCACCGAACCCCGACGCCCCCAACGTGGTGATGCCGTGCAACCCGCTCAAAATCGCCCGACACGCCGACATTTTACTGCGTTAACTGAAATTATTGGCAAATATTTTCTTGTCCTTTGGTATAACACTTCATCTCACCGTTTTTAAGGCGTTGTGAGATACTTGAGAGGTGCACAATATTCGTGGAAATTTTTGAAGCTTTACGTTGTTTTATTGCTTCTGTGCAAGTATTTTTTTTTGCGCCAGGGGATAATATTTTATTTTATTGCATGTAGTTTAATATAACGAATACAATGTTTTCCTGCATTCTAGAGACTGCTATGATAACTATACTTTTTGTGTTGTATGTTATAATTGTGTTTATATTCCTAAAGAAATTTATTTTGCTTGAAATAATTTTTTATTTGGTTTAAGCTTTATTACACCATTTTACATTCTCAGTTAAACCTTTTTTTCTGTTGTGTTACAATCTCTTGCTGGAAGAGTAAATTATGAAATAATTTTTCGAAAACGAGCCTGAAAATATTTCAAATGCAACCTTTCTGTTCTTTGTGTGAAACTGTTATTTTGAATAGCAAACGTCTTTCGTGTTTCTTTTTCAACAACCTCCTCCAAACGCCATGCTGATTGTGTTCTTTGCGTCAGTACTATATCAAAAATTTATTTTGGGTTTGAAGTAACGTGATAACCAACAAAGTAACCCCCGCTCCAGAAACCGGACTGCTACATAAGGTGCTCGTATACGGTTGCTATATGATGCGTGAAAACTGACTGAAGCGCGGAGATTTTACTTTTTCACGCATATAGATGCTTTCCTTTTTTGAATATTTTAAAAGAATTAGAATTTAATTACAAGGCCTGTGAAAAAAGTAAATATGAAAGTGAAAACAGCTGACGGGGAAACGACTACTTTGCTTCTTTAACTTTTGAACTATGATATGTGACAATGTGACACTCCTAACAATAAATGTACCGGTTCCTTAATTTTGTGCTTTAACATTACAGATTCATCTGCCTGAGACATTCAGTATTTGTTATGAAGGACAAGTCAAAAATTCCCTTACATCCTACTATTATTGCACTACTATGCAAAACAGCCTGATATACAACTAGTATGCGAAAAGAAATTTTACAATGTTAACAAATTACGTTCACACTTTATTAGGTTACTTAAAAAAATAACGTAAATATTTTTTCGCCACGACGTTTTATTGCGGTGCTAAGCTCTGTTGCCAGGCTGCCTTCTCACTTCTGGCAACCTGCTGTTGCATTCGGGCAACAGCAACCTTTTGTGAGTGTAGGCTGCGCACGATGTTGAGCGCATTCCTACGTGGTGTCCGTCTGGCCCGACGCGAATTGTTAAAATGTGTGCGGCGGGTTTTTTGACCGGATACGGCTGCTCTTATAGCCTGACACGTTATTAAGACTATTGCCAATTCTTACAATGCAAGGTATCTTTCCTCACTGATTCGCGCACTGCTTTACCTGGCCTAGGTATTAACAGAGCAGCGTTGTGGCGCTTTTCTCCCTGGCGTAAACAGGTGTGATTAAAGCATTTTTGTAGAGACTCGCGAAGAATGAAATGTTTGTGCAGAGTTATCTGAGACTGGGTAGCTTTAAGAAAATCAGTATGAACCTGCCTTCCTGCGAGAAGCGGGTGCTTATGGCGTTATGTTTATGCTACTTTGCATATTAGCGCACATACAAAAGTATCAACGAGTGCGAGTATTGTTGAGGTAATCAAATGTAGTGGCGTTTTGTTTTTGAGTGCCATTGGTTGTTCGTAATCATCAGTAGCATTTAAAAGGTATAAGGGGTTAAATAAACAACGAAACTCTAAGATCGCTAGATTTTGAACGACGCCGTAGAATAGAGCCGGAAGTGTTGGGCCCCGCGACATGTCCACGTATTTTTTATATATTGCCGAAAATACACATGTGCGCAGCTTTTTATTATGCCTGCTAAGCTTACGGTACGTATGCTCCCATCGCTACACAAAGTGGCTTTAGAGAAACAAAGTGAGGCCGCGCATTTGGCGTGCAGTGTGGAATTTCTCAGAGTGTCGTGAGCTGTTGAAGTTGTTTTGGAATAGCTGATTTTCTTTTTCTTTTTTGAGTCTGTAAAGTTTGCAAAGTTTGTGAGTTTCAAATATTGTCTATTGCATCTGTATACTATAGTGAGGGCTGTAGTTTAATGATTTCATTCTGGTACTTGTTCAGTTTAGGGTTCAAAAAGAAGTTACAGAGTGTATTGGCAGACATTCAGCATCTCTCTCATAATAGACAGTTGTATTTTGCAGAATGGATGACATGCTTGAGCGTCTTCTCATGAAGCATACTTTATTTAAATTCAACACCGCTTCCCACTTTTAGATGCTTTTATGCTTCCAGCAGCTGTGATGAGAGTTAAAGAGCCTTCAAACAGAGACTGAAGGTGGTTCAGTCTTAAGAGCTGCAGTAATAATTGCAAACACTTGGTATCAGGTAGAAATTGCTTATACTACCTCTTCAGATTGCAATGTTCACACTTATCAACCATGCACTGTTGCTTCTCGTTATACAGCTGCAAGCAGAATAGAAAACAGGGATTTGGCATATCAAAATGGTTCAACTTCAGGCCTCCAGAGTGTCACGTCGCTGCTGTTTGAGCACACTGTTTCTTTTGGGTGTGAAGTCGCAATAAAAATTGAAAAAAACTTACTCAGCAGGTCGGAATGGTTTTACGTCACTTCTTCAAGATGCTATGTAACTGCTTCGCTAGGTTGAGCTGTTGCTTCTGTATAGAAATGTATGGTAAGAAGTGCAAGCTCTAATAAAATACGTTGGAATGTGTGCATGCCAGGCCTTAAGCTGTGATGTCGCAGCTTTTTGTGCACACGTATTAGCTTCTGGCCATGAAGTTACGGTGAAATTTCAATATGCTTATGTAGAGCGTTGGAATGGGTTTACACCCGGCCATTACGCTGTGGGCACTGCTTCTCACGCGCACGTTGTAGCTTCTTGCCATGGGGTTGCGGTGGGAGTTGAAGACACTTACATGGTACATTAAAATAAATTCATGCCACGCTTTCAGGCGGTTAAGTCGCTGCTTCTATCACGCAGACATTGTAGCTAGCGGCCGAGAGGTTCTGGTTAGAGTTAGCAATTCTTATGCAGTACCTTAGAATGAATTCATGCCACACCTTCACGCTGTGAAGTCGCTGATCCTCATGCACACACTGTTGCTTTTGGCTTTAATGCTGGATTAGGCATTGAAAAGAATGGTGCAGCTAATCGAAATGAATTCAGTGTCAGAATTTCTGGGTGCCACTTTGCTACTTTGGCTGCAACGGGTGGTGAGAATAGAAAATGCTTGTGCAGCAGCCTATGACGCATTGACAAAAATCAGTGAGAATCAAATATTTCTTCTCCTTCTTCTACTTCGGTGCTCTGATTGGTTGCAGAACCGGACAAAATTGAGCTGCCTGCATGAAGAGGTCGCACATTTTTAATTAGGTCAGATCTTATGTTCATTCACATATTATTGTGCCTGTTGAGCGTAGTTGTTTAAATAGCTGCAGTAAGAATGTAATGCCCTTGTACAACCGTTCGTTCAAGTTTTGTATGGAGGCAGTCAGTGTTCGACGTCACTGACTGGTGTACATAGTGGAAGATTATTGGCTACGGGAAGATTATAAGAAAAGAAAATGCTTGCACAATAGCTTGACATGACTGCAAGGGAACTACATGCTGAACAGAATATTTTCTTTGTGTCAGTTTCTGCATATATCAGTTTAATATTTTGCTTAATATTTTCTGCTTAGTATTTTAAATTCTTTATATATTTATGAAAATAATATTAAGCAGAATTTAAAATTCTGCTTAATATTTTCTGCTGCATATTACAGAACAGACTATGAAAGTTTGATATAGCACAACTTCAATTTCGGAAGGATGCATTTGTAGGTCAGTATTCATTTTTTCGATCAAACTCGCAACAGTAATTTTGACATTTTGACAAACATGACAACATTTGTTTCTTAACGCTGAACAACTGTAATGGGCGCGAGACCGCAAAAAGACGGTAATTTCTAGTTTTCGCACATGCGGCATGGTATAAGTAACTCACTTGAAACAACCGCAAGTGTGAGCGCATAGTCGCCGCGATGTTGTGTCCGACGATGCTGGCGGCTGTCTCGAATTTATCCTTAGCTCCGTATGCGTCGTCCGTACACGTGCCGAATCCGGGTTTCCAAGCGTTGGGAACGGATGCGTCCAAACACGGCGGGTATGGCAGCAGGACGGGACTAAGCGGCGGTGAATCTTGGTAGTTCTGACGAAAAAAGCAGGGAAGCCACTAATGGGCGGCCCATAACAATGTGGCCCAAAACAACAGCAAGTGTGGATGCATGGTCGCAGCGGTGTTGTGCCCCAAGTAGTTTTCAGTATTGTCAAGGCGCAATCCAGTCAATATTTTTTTTAATTTATCATCAATTATTGAACGGCACTCTGGGTCTTGTATAACAACTTCCGTACCGCAACGTTCGAATAATACAAAGTAAAATAAAAATGTTCCGTCAATTTGCTGTGATGCGATTACCTAGTGTTACTCATTTGTTACACACAAGTTGTGCTCAATACAGAACAAGGATAGCATACATTTTAGGTGCTGTTTGCTCGTTATTTCCAAAATACCGTTAGGTAAGGATAACTGCGTTATTGTACTAGCATGCTCTAATGTATCTTGTATAAAATAGCTTTAAATTGTCAAAATTGATATCACGAGCAATTATAAGAATTTTGCTCAATCTATTTGTGCATATTCTAGAAATTGTCTATATTACACAGAACACAAGGTCAATTTCAACGTAAGTGGGTTTAGGCGCACATATTACGCAAATGTGTCTTTTGGTTTTCTAACTTTGACCTGTTTACTGTATAGATAAGTAGTACAAAAATTCACTCACGAAGTTTAAAATGTCAAACGGTGCTACAAAACCTCCTCAGGTTTTTTATTTGCAATAAGAAAAAGAACAACCAGGAATTACGATATAACCAGGAGGCTTGTGACCTAATGATGCATAGATTTCTAGGGAAGTTCATTCTTTCGGGTTGAAGGTATTTTGTTTTTTCGCATCATTACGACACAAACGTCACGTTTGGGTCTCGTATGCTTTAATTTTTATTGTTCTATGTGTTTATATATTTTCCAGAAATACCTCACCAGATGAAATGGGGAAAAAATACGGTAAAAAAAAAACAAAATCAGCAGCGTGCACACAAAAATACGACAATGCCCAATGTACAAAAGCTGAAATGGCAGCCACTTTCCTAATTACACGCGAAAATGCTTATCCAAAACACTGAATGATAGAAAGGGAGGTTCCACAACGCTTTTGTGAACAGCAGAAAAAAACTGGGATTTTTTGATAACAAAATTGTCACGTGGAAGGTGGTGCCTGTGTTTTGATGTTGAGCGATAAATGCTTTAGGGAAAGTTCTATGGCATAACATTTGGCATACTTCCTGAGAGGGATCAAGACGTGAAAATACTTTTGACAGTAGGTGATAAAAATGTTGTAAAGAAAAAATATTTAAAATTTTAGGGAGGAAGCAGAGCCGAGTAATATTGCAACGTGAGCTGAGCAATTGCAGAAACAAGCTGAAGCTAACAGTACACACCCTGGATGCTGGATAATAGTTATAGAACAAAACGCAACGACATATTTAGGGATATTTATTGCTGCTAAATATGTACTTGTAATATATGATTCAATGCTGAAGTGGCGTACTTCAGCTGGCTGCGTAGAATTAACTTGTAAAAAAATGCTTTGCCTGCTAAGGGTGCAGAGTGAAAGTTTCGTTTGAGATACCAGATCAAGCGATTTTCCTTGAGTATAATGAAATCAATATGCTTTCAGAAAAAGTTGTTATTTGAAGGCTGAGATACTTCAACGACGGGGTAGTTTTAAGAGCAACGGTATCCAGCTGATACGAGTGCATGATTGTGGATAGGTGTAAAATGCGTATGAACCTGCAATTTTTAACATTTATTGTCTGCGGCGTGCTTTACAAGGAGAAATGACGATTAGGTCCTTCAAAGGGAATGAATGTCGTCGTTAATATTTTTGCACTAAACCAGCCGTGTAACAAAATCAATCTAAGAGGTGAGGAAATTACGGACATTGCTACTGTATATAAGAAAAAAAGTTATTGTGTGTGAAGTGTTCCTTCAGGACCGCCTGGTAGTACAGGTGTAATGAATGATCTAACAGCGTTAGCTGTAACATTGTTTACGATTAGCAAAAAATGTGCAACCACTCTATTACGTAAATTTAAATTTAAATTTATCGGAGTTTTATTAGAATTAGTCGGTGCGAGAGAGTGATAAAAGCTGTCAGAGAGAGAAATAAAGGTTTGTTAGAAAAAAATTAAGTGTAGCGACTGTCTTAGGGCCGGTGCGCTCCTTCCAGTCAACCACACCTTTTAGTCGTGTTCGTACTTTATTGTTCATGTACACTTTGTCAATAATCGACGTTGCGTCCGCGGGAACACAGCTGTTGTCAGGCGTTGTTTTGCAAGATGAGGAGTGCCTCTCTGATTTCCCCAAAGGTTTTGTATACACCCAAGCTCTTCATCTTTTCATTTGCTTTAGATTTTGAGAGACAGAGGACCGCTTAGTTGTCCGTGCAGAGTATGATGTTAGATTGATCAGTCGCCTTTCTGTTAAGGCAGTGGATAGGCATGCTATATGATTGGTAGCTGACTACTAAGGCCTGCATATTCCGCACAGTTTCTTCTTCTTTAAGGCCGGCTCTGTTTTTAGTTATTCTTCTCAGTCATCTTGCAATTTGCACAGTTGAATTCTTGATATTTTTAAGGGGAAGTTTGCCTTGCCATCAGGTTGCATAAACACCCCTAGGACTCCTATTATATTTTTGGGGGTATTGTGTATCCTCCAAGCCTAATGTTTATTTGCCCTGGGCTTACATAGCGGGTGCCGTGGATTCGGAAAACTTCGGATGTTTCTGGTGCGTGTTATAATTCACTGTGTCATTGTGTCCAGTCATTTTTTCCACAAAATAGCCTGCTAAAAAACGACGGTAAAAATTATGACTGTCTGTGGGAGGCTATAAAAAACAGCACGTTGGATACCCCTGGATGAACTGTAAGCTTTGTTCAAGAAAATAAAAGCAGGTGTCAATAAAAGCAACATCGGGTATTCAAGAAGTACCATAAAGCAGCCCACTCCACCCTCCACATTACCCTAAAATTTATCAGTAAAAAAGTTCAAAGCGAACTATCTCACGCACTATCTCACGCGAACCATGCATATTTGTAAGGCCTTGCTGATAGAATATTAACACAACCAAAAGAAGTTTGGCTACCTAAAAAGTAATAAAAAGGAGAGCAATATGATTCTTGCCAATATTCATGACAATAATTAGGTAAAAAATTTGGAGGCTAAGATTTACATCTTCATATATGTTCTTTGATTCTGTATTGAACACGCAACGACCAGATTAGGTTCCTCGATACTGCACACATCTGCGACAAATGTATGAAATTGATTTGACAGAAACAGGTGTACAAGGCTTGTTGGCTGCCTTGAACCCACATTCTGCTAACGATACTGATGGCATCTCAAATGAAGTTTTGAAACGTTGTTCGGCTAATGTTGCGCCTTTTTATTTGCAATAATTATTCTATCCCTGCAGGAGTCAAAATTGGCAAAAAATGGGAAGATAGCTAAGATAACACTGATTCATAAAGAAGTTGATAGAGCCGTCGCACTAATTTACTGCGACAACATTAATGTACGTATCCTGTAAAGCCTTGAGCATATTATTCTTTTACACCTTACCACAAATCTCCAAAAAACGATTTTTTCACTTGTACTCGGCATGGCTTTCCGTACGCATTATCTTGCAAACCCAAATGAACTGAATTTATAGACGATATTGCATTTGATATAAACAATAGCACACAGATAGACGCGGTATTTCTAGACCTTAAGAATGCTACTGATGTGGTGTTGCACATACTTCTGCTCTTAAAATTATCTCAATTAGGAATTCCAGAGCGCTTACCTGGCAGTATAAAAGAGTAACTACACACGCTCGAACAAAGTGTTGTTGTCAGCGGTGTGCCATCCTCACCCGTGGCACTTTTACCGGTGTACTACAAAGGAAAGTACCTGTACCCTGGTTATATCATATCTCTAAAAATTACTTGCCCGCTGATAATAATACACCGTTAGGCTTATGCGGATGGCCATGTGTTATATTTCCCGTTTGTTAAGGTAAATGATGTGTAAAGATTGCAGAAAGATCTCGACACCATTGCTAGTTGGTGTGGCTGATGAAAAATGTCCTTGAAAACAGAAATCTGCCTCGATGTGCATGGCACAATTACGAACAAAAGCTTCCAACTTTTATTTCCAATATGAAACTCATTTTCCAAACTGTGATGAAATTAGATATCTTGGTGTCACATTTTGTTCAACTTCGAATTTGTCGGTGCACGTTGACACTGTTGCGACCAAAGGGCCCCTTCTGTTGTGCTCTTTTCAGAGAAACTTTAAGAGAAACATTAAGTTGGGAGTATAACAATTGTTTATAGGATACTCGGATAGAAACCGCTTGCTGCAGGTAGATAATATGAGGAATAAACATTTGTTAGCATTTAGCTAACACGACCGGAATTTATAAAAACATCTACCTACAGCAGGCACAATACGTTATTTCGAAGCAGGTTAACCCAACAAAAATTAGACCATGTCAGTGCTGTCATATGGCTTTCAACATTCCTTTTTTGCTTAACACAATACCAAAGTAGATTACTTTACCCATGACGTAGTCACGGCAAATAATTTATAGATTGCCATTCAGGACATTGTTTTCTATCCAGCAATAGGAATCCATCCCTAACTGTGCTGTTTTATAACTTGCTGTTTCCATGTGATGCCATTTTTTGCATGAGACAGTTTCATTTGTGACCCCCTAGATAACTGCCATACTGGGGTGTGAATATCCGCAATAAATAAATAAATAAATAAATAAATAAATAAATAAATAAATAAATAAATAAATGAATAAATAAATAAATAAATAAATAAAAATAAATAATTAAATAAATAAATTGGAAATGAAAAATAGATAATAAAAACTACACAAACAATACGCTCCCCAAGAGCACGTTAGGTGAAATACGAAATATACACTCTAAATGGCACAACAAAATTGTACTCAAAGAAGTTGGACAAGTGTATGACATTATATGCTCATGTCTCTGCCCTCGGGACATCTCCGGCCGGTAATACAAGCAAGTTTGTGTGTTTGAAAGCCGTGGAATTCGAGCGCTGTAAACAGCGCTAACGTTTTCGCGCAATCATGCGTAGAGGAATGAAGGAGTGGGACACCTAAAAGTTTTTTTTACTTCAGGTTGGTTATTTCTAGAGATTTCTTCCAAAAACATGCCAAATATGACATGGCAAACTTGTGTAGCTAGTGATTGTTTTTTGTAAAATCAAGGTTTCGGTAATCACTTCTGGTTTTTTGGTTTCTTGAACCTTCGAGGGAAAAACCGCACGACGCACCTGGACACGAATACAATCCGGCCAAGGTAATGTGCTGATGACATAGTTTTACGGATGCCCCAGCAAATTGTTGATGTCAGGAAATATTAGGAAAAAGAACTAAACTTTTTATTTCTAGTATTGCTTCTGTATTGCAGCAATAACGCAAAATTGTGGGATATTTCGAACATGTCCTAGTCGCGTACATATGTTGCATTCACGTTTCTGTTAAAGCAACAATATTTCCTGGACGTGAACTGATTGCCGGAAAATTCTCAAAACTTTTTTAATAGGCTCGTAATATTCGTCAAAAAACAGAAACACCGTGAAGTTCGTGCCGTGCAGAAACACTCCACAGCAACAATTGTTGCAATGTTTGAAGTTTTTAACTTTTATTTATTGTTTTAAACCTAAATAAACTTATACAATGTACACAGTGACCCAAATATGTTGTCTGGTGGTCTCGAATATATATTACTACACTTTTAGAGCACGTTCGCTGTGGTACCTGCCGCAAACAAAAAGAAATCCAGAAAAACAAGAAAACAAAAATCACGCAATCATGAATAATTTTAAGGCATAAGGTGTTGCTGGACAGGTTTATTAAACAATACAAATGAACCAATGTTTTGAGGATAGGCATGCAAACTATTCCAGAAATCGTTAGTTTCCATACTTTGAACGAATGTTCGGCAACTGAAGGCGTTGTGATATAGAACTATTGGTTCGATGAGAAGTTTGCAGGTCAACTCTGTTTATATTTAGCTTTCGATGAAGACTTTAGAAGCTGAGCTCCGCAATGATATATTCCACTGAGTTGGACACAAATAGTACATCAATATATTCAGACATATTCACCAGTTTATTTCTTGTACAAGGTAAAACTACTCGATGTTGAAGTTTTTGCAACCTGCAAAGAGTCAACATGTGTGGTTTTTGTTCCTGCAGCCCTGGTATAAGACAAAATAGCTAATGTAACACTGTACAAATGCAGGGTATTATCTGACAAGTGTTTCTGCAGCAAAGCAATGTCGACATGACCGAAGTACATGCTATGCAAAGACGGCTTTTGGAAAGGCTTACATATTCACTGAACCTTAAATGATTATGAATAAGAATACCTGAAAACTTCGTGTTGCAAGTGCGTATTATCAATGAATAAATATAAACAACAGGAGATAGACTTCTTACGCAAGTGGCCTCGGAGTGGAATACAGTTTAAACCGTCTTTTGATGATTAAGTTGAATGGCATGCCTTATTATTATTTTCTCTGCGATTCAAAGGAGTGCCATTATTACCTAACACTCTTGTCTCTGAATATTTTGGCGGCGAAGAAACGGTTGTCTATATACTTCCTCACTGAATGTACAAATGTCAAAATTGCTGTGCTAGCCAACGAGCCTTTCCTAAATACGAACTTAAAAATGTGAGAATGGTATACTTTTCATGGTATGCATTTAAAGGAATAACCATAGTTTTTCACAACTTTATTTAAAACGTGAAGTATTGATATAGGCCGACAATTTTGACCTAAATAGTGAAACAACCTTGATAATTTTCGTTTGGTGAGGGAACATGCCTGTTATAAAAATGGTGTTTATTATATCTACATGAGCAGGTGATGTGTTATTTTTACAAGGCTAATTCGGTATGTGAGATTGTAGCTACCCAAAAAAATCCCGCCATCTCCACGAAGTGAACTTTGATGGGAGGGGCGAAGCTAGAATGCTTATCGGTAAAACCGTAAAATATTCGCCCACACATAATATAATGACTCGACACGTTGTAATAGGTCTTCTTGACGGCGCCCACAATCAGAATGAGAGAAGTACATAAGCCGCGTTCACAACCATGCTCGCGTCTCGGTTTGTAGCGCAGTGGGAAGAGCGCCACGTACCCCCATCGCAGCCAGAGAGTTTTGGGATGTAAACCGGGTGCCGCCAAGTCAACGGCACTGGACACGTTGTTATAGGTCCTCTCTACGGATAAGGACATTAGGCGCGTTCGTATCCATGCTCGTGTCTCGGTGTGAAGCGCAGTTGGAAGAGCGCCCCGTACCTCCCGTCCCGGACGGAGAGTCGTGGGATGGAAACGGGGCGCCGCGGACTCAATGGCACTTGACAGGTTTTATAGGTCTTCTTGACGGCACGCACAATCTGATTGAGTGATGCACATAAAGCACTTTCGTGGTCATGCTCCCATCTCGGTTTGTAGCGCATTGGGAAGAGCGCCACGAAACTCCCGCCGCGGCCAGAGAGTCGTGGAATCGACACCAGGCGCCACCGCATCAAGACAACTACTCCTCGCTCGCAAAGATTGAGTTCCCACCGCTCATTTGACAAGCCCGTGGACGACGTCTATGTTGGTTTTGATCATGTAGGGCTTGTTTAAGACGATGATAATCTCCGTGGGTAAGGTAGAAAATTCGGTGTTGGACATTTAGCCACCTTGGCCATCGCCTTCCGCAGAGCATCTTGTGTGGCCTACCCCAGATACGTGTCTTGAGCTCGCAGACGACGAACGACAACCTCTTCTTCTTCCTCTCCCCTTTTTGGGTAGCAACAAACGCGTTGAAGGTTTTCACCTCTTCGGCCAATCTGTGGTTGTTAGGTCCCTAAGGGCATCCTGGCACAATCATCATCAGCGGCATTTACATGGCGCAACAAGGGACGGGTCAGGGCCCGATCAAAAAGAGCTCCGCGTCTAAAAGAGATTTCTCTGGTATGATTCCCGTTTCGACAAACCTGTTTACGAAAAGAAGATATTTTGGCTTCAAAAACAGCCCTATTACTCTGAAGCATAGTTAACGTATGTTTCTTATAGGGCTGGTTCAAGCGTTGTATATTAATTTTCTTATAAATAATATATTTCCTTTTTGTGGAGTGCAATAACGCTTCAGTTAAACAAGGCTCTCTGGGAGCCTCTTGCGTTTTCGTTGTAGTAGGTGTTGATGCAAACGTCATTGTCGCAGAAGTATGTTAATACAAAATTTCATGCAATACAAACCTAAAAACAAACTTCGATATATAAATAGGTGAAAAATCAACCGAACAAAAAAAAATTCACAAAGGCAGGGGAGTTTAAATAGGACTGCTCATTACTCATAGGGCTTTTTTTCAAACAGTTGGGCTTAGTAAAAGTTATAGAGTAATATTTTGAAATCTGGGCTGCAAGAGCAATGACAGTTTCACACACAGGAGCGTTCGATTATACGTTATCATTATTGGCCATACTATTGGCTGCAACACGTGTATGGAACTCCACAAGATTGCTATATTCATACCTACCGAAACGCGATACATATCACCTTAACCAATTGTATTATCACCCACAATTATGACAGCTGTTTTTGTATTTCACAACAAACACATATTTCATGAAACCCTACACAAAACGTAGAATTTCACGCTGACAGAGACCTATTACACATCAACTATTAAAATGTGATAAAAAGTTTTTTGCGAATTACCAATTTCAATTCGTACTGATTAGCAAGAGTTGATTGCTAGATTACTATTGATTTTTCTCTTGTTTGCGACATCGACAAGAACACAAAGGGTCGCACCAACGTGTGCGTCGGGTGACAAGTTCCCCACACGACAGTCAGCTTCTATGTTATAACCAGAAAATTTTAAAACAGGCACGGCTACTTCAGTCGTCCAAGTTTCACATATGCCTATAAACGTGGGTTTACGCCTAACGAGGTCCAAGAAGTAATGATCGACGTGCAAAAATATCTTATACTGCCAGCATTGAAATGAGCACCTGGTATTAGGTTTTTGGAGACACCAATATAAATTTCTTCAACAGTGAGAGACATGTCAATGATGCCAGCCACCTCTCTTTTACATATGAGTCATGCTCGCGTGTGCTAAGCGCGATAATGTTATCACAATTTTTGCGTGCTTTACCTTGCCCTTGCTCCAACCAGACAAACTCCCAGTTTTTTTTCTTATTCAGTTTGAGCACTCGTGTCAAAAGTTTTTTTTGGTTCCAGTAAGGGGCACAGTTATATATACTGGTTGTTTCACCGCCGATGAGAGCCCAAACCTTCGTTGGAATTGAGTGCCTTTTTCGCTTTTGCAGAGAATTTGTTCAATACATTTTGAGAAGCAAACCTGATACCAACATTCTTTACTTGGAAATCTTCCGGAATAAATACCCAGTGGCACTAATTCAAGTCCTTCAAAGTAAACGGGAAGTACATTTTTTTTGCGATTGGTTGGACAATTACTCACAGGCCTCTTTCATAGTTACCGTTATTCCTTTCAGGTCCACATTACTGGCTCCCGAATATTTCTCTTGCGGTTCATACGTTTTTACGGCACTTTGTTCTGCTTCTCATGTAAAGGTAGCTTCTTGAGCCTTTACGTGTCTGGTACTGTTGATGAGATGTTACTAACAACCATAGCTGTTACGGAGTGGTTGGTAGCACTGGCTACTCGAACAATATGTAGGTTGGAGGTTATTTAAGGAGATTTTGCGACGTTCATGCATCGAATGAGTTTGAGAAACGTGAAAATTTATTGTGTTTTCGATGACTTTGGCTGTCAATGGTTCATAGAAATAATTGGTCTTCTTCGTACTACGTTTCTGCATTTGAATATAAACCAAAGCAATGGGCTGCATTTCGCAAATTCGACTAGCTTTGTGTTAGTTATTCGCTTTTCCTAGCAAGTTGTCTTCCATGAAAAGCGCATCCCGATCTTTCAGCTTTTGTTTTTATAGTAAAGATTATCTCTTGTTTTGAAGTATAAAATTTTTTCGATAAGGAACGCCATTTTGCAGCACTAACTGCCGTGCTTTACAAAAATATTGGTCCTTGCTTAACTTGAATGTTCTCTTGTTTATATGACAATGAGACCAGGATAGTAACAGTTCTAGTTTTTTTTCTTGATTTTTGCTGAGCTTTCGTTCTCATCAAGGCTTAAACAAGAGAAAAGCCTGTCAAATATGTCCTGTTTCTTTGCTCAAACGCACGAGGTTGAAGCAGCATGTTTTCTTTCTGACACTTCTTTACCGAATCATCCGCAGACTTTAATGTGTGCAGGTTGCGCTAGACTTTGAATCTTTTGTTCAGCAATGAACACTTTCACCCCGAAAAACTTAAACAGGATTCAATGTTTTGTTGAAATTAGAAATATCTGCCACTCCTTATTATATGTCCTCGTGGCTGGCAGTTATGCGACACCGCTAGGTTTGAAGTTGTTTGAGGATGTGTAGCATTTCGTTGTTTGTGTTTACCTAGGTTCACGAGTGGCTTTCAGATGCAAGACCTGCCCTATATAGTGACACCCGTCCCACCTAGTGTCAATATGTCAGGTTACAGATCATCGGCACTCTTTTCTCTTGACGTGGTTCTCTTGTCGTGGTCAAGCTCTGGCCGATAGGCTCCCTCTCTGTTTATAAGGCAGGTAGCTAAGGAACCTTTTCAGCTAACATCGCAACGCTGCAGAAGAATGTACCCAGTTGCCTTCTTTTTCAATACCCACCCGATACGTGATCAATCCCGGAAAATAGGACACACCGAAGTATACCTTCCCGCCACTTTCAACCAGGACTGTTTCGCAATCCGACAATTAAACTGTATTTGATAATTGAATCTGTGGACAAATCGAAACCTCCATTTTCTCCGCCAGTTTTCTAGGCCTGGCTGTTTCTTAAAGGGATACATGGAACGACATATGATGCTAAAAAAAACTAAGAACCGGTGAAGTGCTTGTTGAAGTCACGACGCAGCAGCAAGCCACAAACCTCCTCAGTCCTATCCGTATAGCAGATCCTGAGATCCGAGTAATACGCCACCGCAGCTTATTGAGCTCGAAGGGTGCAATATCTGAGCCAAATCTTCTACGCGAAGCAGAGACCAACTGATTGCAAGGCCTGAAGGAACAGGGCCTTACAGCAGTAACAAGAATCACCATCGGCGGGGACAATGTAGAAATACCCAGAAAACACAACATCTTGACTTTTAACGGATCGAAACTTCCAGGAAACATCAATGCTGCTTACATCAGATCTGACCTACGTGCCAACGTACGACACCCTCATTGCTGCTTCAAGTGCAGTGGTTCCGGAGCGGTACAACCTCTAGCAGTGGCCAAACATCTTGTGCGAAATGCGCCGCACAGAAGCAACAAACCGACAACTGCAACGCCACCACCTTCACTCGTCCTAACTGCCGGAGACCGCACGCGACACCGTCCCGCACCTCTGAAAATTTTCAAACCGCGAAGAAAATGGTTAACGTCAAAATCATTGAAAACAAC